>NW_005360124.1:12588728-12601125 GCF_000412655.1 Myotis brandtii | reverse complement strand
GCTCACCTCCACCTCCGCGGCCCCCTCCAAGGGGTTCATGGTGGGCGTCGGGGACGGCTGCGAGCGAGGCTGGGCCGGCTCACTGCGCGCTCATTTTGCTTCGCCCGCCTGGAGAGACAAGAGGAGAAGGAGGGGGCGTTAAGTGGTTCAGGTTGTAGTCCTGAGCGGAGCACCAAGATGGCCAGAAAAGCAGCTGCTATCGATCCCTTCTGAATCTGGGCCAATTTAAAAAATGATTGCAAATGTACGCTCAGTCTGACAGCACCTAGTTCATTTTCTTGGTTTCCCGTAATTTCTAATTACACATGTACTTGTTTAATTGCTTACTGGCTTTCTCCCTCCCCCACCCCTGCGACGGGAGGGCCTCCTGCGCCTTTGTTCTCCACGGTGCTTACTATTCAGGTTCCATTTCTGATGCAGGTGAATAAGGAGTGCTACTAAATGGAATGGGCTGATTGACACATTTTCTCTGCTAGGGCAGTGGTTCTCAACCTTGGCTGCACATTAGAATCACCTGGGAATCTTTTTAAAATCCTGATTTCTGGGCCTCATCCTCCGGAAATTCTGTTTCTTTGTTACTAATGTTGTGGCCCCACCCCATAACAAAGAAACAGAATTTCCGGAGGATGAGGCCCAGAAATCAGGATTTTAAAAAGATTCCCAGGTGATTCTAATGTGCAGCCAAGGTTGAGAACCACTGTGCTAGGGGATAATTCTCTATAAACTAGCATCCTAAATAACCTTAGAAACGGTTCTTTAAATAAATTTCAAAGGAAAAAAAATCTCAACATGTTTTGAAGCCATTGCTATCAGCGCAAATAGGCAGCCCATTCTGAGGGAGGCGTCCACCACTAGTGGGTTCTCCTCCTGCTATTCCCGGCGGTTACTCCCACGAGTGGCTTCATTCTCTGGTCCTCCATCCACTAGGAGACTGGACTCATTTCCTACAGCAGGATGTTAACGGCTATTACGCAGGGAAAAGAGGCTCCCTGGTCAAATAAGTTTGGGAAATGCTGACTAAGAGTTGCCATTTCGTTGTGAATATTCATGGGGATGGAGACACAGGATTCAGCATTTCCCAAACTTATTCGTCTAGGAAACATTTTCTACCCCTAGAGGCCAGAGTTCTGACAAATACACTTAAAGAGACACTGACTAGCTCACTTCCCCCATACACTGGATCTAAAATTCCATGAATTACTATTATAGCCAGAACTGGATAACAAGGCCAATCTCTTTACCCATTTCCACCAGAGAACAGGGACTAGGGACTAGGTATAAGAGTGCGTTCCAAAAGCAAGTCTGAGTCTCCATTCACACTTTGATGGATGGTTAATGCTCTGAACAGAAGAGGCAAGTATTAGTGCTGGGGCCCCTTGGTTAAGTGGCCTCCAGTGAGTGGGTCATGGGAAATACAAAACAAATATTCAGTACAACACATGGGCAAGAACACTCTACTCATGCTTCCTTTATAAGGACTCTCTGAAAAAGACAACCGATTAAAGACTCTATTATGTACAAACTAAGTCTGATAGACACAAAACAAGGGTCCACAGAGGAATACTAAGCAGACCAAACACTCCTCCCGGGTACCGCTCCTCTGTGGTGTGTCAGCTCTGTGTGGTCAGAGTTAGAAATACAGTAATGACCATCCGAAGCACCCGGATGGCCAACACTTCATGATAATCACTTGTAGAACTGACCAAGTCACTGTCTTCAGTGAAAATAGATTTTTCTATTTTATATGCATGAGAAAGAAATTTTAATTCTACATTATAATTTTATTTGACCAATCAATGGTGCCCTCTCATAGCACGTGTATTAATTCAAAGGAAACGAAATTTCTACGCAAGTGCATACACTACATCATAGCACGGAAAGTTGCAAGAAACCCATCCTTTGGGGGGAAATACTGTTATAACAATGCAGTCTGGTAATGTGGAGCTTTATATTCACTGAGTACATTTTCCTTATATCCCCTCCCAAGCCTCAGGGGAGTATTTATGCATGGAGTGCTTATATTTCACTTATTGCCATGGTTTCAAGAATAAAGTTTGGGCTGTGGCATTGCCAACATGTTAATTAATAACAGGTATTTACTTGAGGAACTTCCCTAGGACAAACGCAACTAGCAACGCTTAAAGATGGAGCTGACATTGGTGATCATGTCCATAGGAAGCACACGAGAGAATTGTTCCCCATATCCTGGCAATTTTGGGGGTGGTATTTATAAATAGAATATATATATATATATATATATATAACCTTTTTAAAAAGGAATTTGGCAACATGAGTTAAAATCTCCAACATATCTTTGCTCCAGTAATTCTGCTTATAGAAATCTCAGAAACAAAGCAAACAAAAAACCCAACCCTCAGATGTGGACAAAGAAATTTCTCACAGTATTTGCTTTAAAGGCAAAAATTATAAACACGAAATATTAAGCGCTAACATTTATTAAGTACTAGTAAGTACAGTGCTTGCATGTGAATATTATATTGCCATGTAGGGGGAGGTGAGTTTTCTTGCTGAGTAGCATCTCCCCCTTCCCCCTGAGTTCCCGCAGCACTCAAAATCAACCTGCCACAGGCTCCCAAACCTGGGGTTAGGTGATTGCCTGGCCCACATCCTGTATTTCCTGTGTGGGTGACTGGCACTCCCAGCCACACAATTACCCAAGCCCCATGTCCAGGAATCATTACCTACTTGTCTCTTTGCCTCATCTCCTTCCCCAAACTGATGACTGAGTCCATTGTCTTAATAACTCTTGTACCATCCTCACTGTTGCCCAGTCTTGGTCTGTCTTGCTCACACAATTGTTTCCTTGACTAATTTCTCAGCCCCCTGCAGTCCACGCTCCCCACTGCCAGCCTGATGATCTTTCTAAAATACAAACCTCAGTCCTATAAACCTATTTCTCAAACTCTTCAGCGACTCCACTCTAGTGCAAATGCTTAGCCAACTATATACCAGGCACTACTAGGCGTTTTCTACATACTGAGTCATCGAATCCTCACACAAGCCTACAGAGAGAGTACTCTTATATTCTCCTTATAGAAAGTATTATCAGCTCATTTACAAATGAGGATATGGGGCACTGCAGGGTTAGGTGATTGTCTGGGTCACACACCTGGGAAGGGATAGAACTGGTGAATTTTCTGTCTGACCCGCTCTCTAGCTCTAGGCTCCTGGCAAACAAAGCCCTCAGGCCATGTTGCTCCTCAGGCCTCACCTCCACATTTCACTTGCACCCTGTATTCTAATTCCCAGAGTCCTGACACTGGCCCTCACACCTTTCCTATCCTCAGCTGTTTTTTTACCTACAACTTTTCTTTGGTGAATCTTTCTTCTCTTTCCCAGAGCAAATTCATACTTGATGCGTTTCTATTATGTGTTGGCCTCCAGGCAATGTTCCAGGCACTGGGGCAGAGCAGTGACCAAACCAGACAGGCCTCTCTGCTCTCAGGAACCCACCATCGTAGTGCATGGGGCAGGGATGGTGAATGGAAAGGAGAGGAAAGTAGATAACAATTATGTTAATAAATGAACAAGATAACTTCAGTGAAAAGGTTTGGGAAGAAAATAAAACAGGGTAGTAGAGGAGGTTATGTAGACTGTGGCCAAAGGAGGTGATAATGGAGCAGAGGCCTAAATGCTAAAGAGGCAGCCAAGCAGAAAGATCTGAGGGCAAGCCTTGAGGTGAGAAAGGACTTGATCTGTTCAAGGACAGATATAATGTTTGGGAAGTGAGCAAGGGGTGGTGTGGTGGGTGATGAGGACAGAGAGGTGAAGGGGCTGGGTGGGACAGAGCCTGGTACATCAGGGTAGAGAATTTGGATTTTATTTCAAGCGCAGTGGCATGCCGCATGGGACTTATAAGCAGGGGGGTGATAAGGCCTGATTCACCCCTCCCTTTTTCCCCATGGTACTTGTCTATCATATACATCATTATTATAGTACTTGTCATTCTGAGTAACAATTCTTTATAAATATGAAGTCCTTGGGAAAAGAGGACCTGTCATTTATCTTTGACTAGAGGCCCGGTGCATGAAAATTCGTGCAAGAGTAGGCCTTCCTTCCCCTGGCTGCAGGCACTGGCTTCGGCTTTGTCCCGAAGGACGTCTGGAATGACATCCGGTATAATTGGCATATTTCCCTTTTATTGTTATAGATTTCCCAGTGCCAAGCACAGAGGGTACATAGAAAGTAGTTAATGCATTTTTCATGATTAAAAAGAAAATAATTTCCCCCCAGTATCTGGGGCCTTCTGGACATTGGCATGCTCAGCCTCTGGAGAAGCACTCAGTTTGTCCCTCCATCTCAAATCTCTGCTGCCTCATCCACCCATACAGCCTCATCCACTTTCTGATGCTCTAAGTGCTCGAAGAATTATAGTAATTCAACATTTCCCTGCATTCGAATGCATTGATCCAGTTGGCATTTATTGGACATGTGCCATGTACCGTGCTAGGCAAAGGGGCTACAAAAGTTTCTAACTCGTGGTCCCAGCCCTCCAGGGCAGACTCTTCAGTGATTAAAATACCTGGTGATCAGTGCAAAGTAGAAATAGGTTCAAGCTACAAAAGGAGCCTAGAGCTAAAACAACAACAGCAACTGCATCACCTTTGTGAGTCATGTAAGTGCTGCTGTTCACACAGGTTCTGCACCTCATGAGCTCATAAGCATCCTAGGGCCTAAAGCCTAAGAGAGGAGTGCCATCATCCAATCAATGTCCTTAGTGATGACCCATGTACCTCTGGAGGCTGAGAGAGCAGGACAAGGAGCAGCTGGTCAAAGAAGATTCCTCTGCCTCTACAAAGGCTGGCTGACCTGGAATACACAGGCAAGGCAGTCCCCTCAGCAGGAGCCCCTCCACAACACGGAGAGGGGGTGCTGTGGCATCGTGGCTGCAGGAGTGAGGGAATCCAGGCTGCCAGGAGTGAAGCTCAGGTGGCTTTCTGACCCCTGGTTCTGGGATGCTCCACAGCCAGACTGGAAAAGGGGAACAAAGGGAGGGAACGCCACTGCGGTGCACCATTTAGAAATAAAACGTTTAATGATTCAGCAGTCGAATCCAGGTATCTCATAATGTTAGCTGAGGTTCATGTTGGTTTGGGACTAGTAGGAGGGAAGGCTGTAAATTACTTTGGCTGATCTGTCCTTCAGTAGTCACTGATAGGAATTTCCAGTAAATTCTCCCTTTTAACACATCGAGAAGTAGAAGAAGGAGCATACTGAAGACAAAATGTAATGTAAAAAAAGAACAAAATTAATTATACCAGGTGGTTACACCGAAGGGTATCGTGTTGGTGGGTGTGGGGAGTTGCGGGGTGGTAGTAATGCAGGTGTAGGGAAAAACATGAAGGTAGAGGGTGGAGAAGTGGGAAAAGAAGACTCCCAGCTCTCCTCTCTCCTGAAAAAACTTGGATGAACATGACTCCATTTATATAAGTACTCATTCTTTTGCATATATTTAAGAAGTACAATTACTTCCCATGGACTTAATGAATGGCCCTCATCTCCCCCCAGTGGAGTTGGAAGGAAAGTCCTATTTCTTGGGACTTTGGCCTATTCTATTCCACCTGCACACATACTGTTCCAGTCAACAGGATGTCTGCCACCAAGCCATCGGAGGGGCTGCCAATGACACAGAGACTGGGGTGATATGTTAGTTTCCATAGCAACAAACAGTTGGGGTTGCCAAATAAGATTATACCCTCTGGATGTAGTGTATACACACACACACACACACACACAAACACACAATCTGCATAGGCTGAAAGATTAATGAATCTTGTTTTATTAAAAAAAAAAGGATGACAGCATAAGAATATCCAGATATTCTTATCTATCTCCCCTACCCTATAAATACGTTTTCTTTCCAGGAGGTAGATCAATTGTGAAACATCTACAGGGAATCCAGAGGACACCAGGAGGCCCACGCAAATCATCAGCTCTTCTAAACATAGTGCATCTATTAACAAGAAAGAATAACACAGTTCATTAAAGCTTAACCTCCTTTGATTCATTTGGAAGTTAAATTTAGTGATACTGGATGGGACCCAAGGTGGATACAGAACACACATTACTCCTCCTTAAAATCATGTTCCGTTTAAATTGGCTCACATAGTCAGAAAAACCCTCCTCACACAGAACGTCTTGCCTCAGCAAAATGGAATTTCATTTCCCCTAATATCCTTTGTGCCTGAAACTGTAAAGCATGGCTTGACAGATAGTATTGGTAATGGTTTCAGAGTAAGTTGAGTACCTGAACCCAAGGAATGTTGCTGAATGGCTAGATGCCAACCTGAGGGAGGTCTCTGTGGTTGGACCTCAGGGCTGTGTCCTTGACCCTAGCCCACTTTGATGAAGATGTGTGAGTTGGTCATCTTCATTTTCCCCTCCAGATCCACTCGGTACCTTCTCCACCCTGCTCTGTGCCTCTTTGGACTGTCTCAAGAGCTCCCAGTTCCTCTGGCTTCTGTTTGGGTTTGGCCAACGGGACATCAGAGAAAGGGAGGAGACTGAGGCTGGGATATTTATTCTCCCAGTTCCCTCCCTACAATATATCTCAGCTGGCAATGCCCCTAGTCTGGAAGGGATAGCCCCTGTCAAATGGCCCCTCTCCACATGGTTTCACTCGATGGCTCCCTCCCCTCCCCTTCGGGCTTATGGGTAGTAGGGGTAGTGGGATCCCACAAGTCCACCCCTTTGTAAATAGTCCTTCTATTCATCTCTTGGTCTCCCTGCATGTTACCTAATTTGAGTGCCCTATCTATTTCCTACTGGGATCCTAGCTGATACCAAAAGTGTAATACTCGTGTTGGTATATGACAAAGAAATAAATCAATAACTATTTCAATTAAATAAAAGTGTAAAACAAGAAACAGTATAGCTATAGTAAAAATCATGAAGGTGGCACCCTAAGAAGAAATACTGCACCAGACTCTGCTGTGTCTTCCCAGATGCACTGCACTGCCTCTCCCCAGGCCACTCAGCATTCAGGGAATTGATGGAGGAAATCCACACAGGAAGCATAATAGGCATAAAAGCCAGCCTGATTCTGTGTTGCAGCCTCTGTGGGCCAAATAAACGAGGCATGCGGCCCTCAGGCCGCGAGTTTGACATGCTTGCTCAACACCTTTCTTCTTCCCACAGTGAGGCTACTTAACCTTCTACTGTCCATCAACTATAGGCTCAGCCCATTCCCAGTCTCTATGCAATCCCAATTTAGACCTAGCTTTGTTCCTCCCCCAAGAATTAGGATCTGGACCCTGATCTTCCATCCTGTGATTTGAGTTGTCCCCCGAGGACAGATTGCCCAATGTTGGCTGCCTTATCACCTTGGATACCCCATTTTCTCGATCAAGGATGCCAACAGCTTGTCTGGATGGCCACTTGTTGGTGGTTGCCATATCCCTTAAAGATAGTGACTAGCTTGCTGAATGGAACCTTTGTCCATTCGTGCAACTGAATTTGCCTTCTAGCACCTGCTCAACACAGGTGAGTGGGTCCTGATTCTTCTCACAGGCTTAGTAGACACTACACGTGTTTCAAGGCCTTTTCTCAAAATGCATTGGCCACTCCCTTATTGGAACAGCTTTCAAAGTTAACTTGTGGGATTTTATTTTATTTATTTATTTATTTTTTTACAGAGAGGAAGGGAGAGAGATAGAGAGTCAGAAACATCGATGAGAGAGAAACATCGATCAGCTGCCTCCTGCACATCTCCTACTGGGGATGTGCCCGCAACCCAGGTACATGCCCTTGACCAGAATCGAACCTGGGACCTTTCAGTCCACAGGCCGACGCTCTATCCACTGAGCCAAACCAGTTTCGGCAACTTGTGGGATTTTAAATTGCCAGCGAATCATTCTCAATATTCTATAGTCATATTTAGTCATATTTGATTTTTGACCTCAAAGGATTAGCCCCCTCCGTATTTACAAGCGTTAGCCATGAATGGTGCTTGATAGTCTTCAGATATCAAATAGATCCTTAAAGGATCATCCAATGATACTTAGTGAAGCATGACAGTGGTTAAGGGGACAGGTATGGGCAACAGACTTCCTGAATTTGCTTCCTGGTTTCATCACTTACTAGCTCTTTCACTTTAGGTAATTTCCTCATAGAAAATGCTCCAATTTTATCATTTCTAAAATGGGGATAGTAATATTACCTACATCACAGGATTATTGGGTGATACGTTTATATATAAAATATTTAGAACAGTATCTGACACTTTACTAGTATAAGTGCTATTTAACAGTAACTAGTGCATTTTCTGCCCATACATAATTATTACTTAACAGATATAGTTAACATAGTATTTAAAAAGAAAAAATTAAAACAATGTTAATATAAATAACTTGAGAACATGGTCCATTTATTAATGCTACCCTTTCCTGAATAAGGCCATGTAGGGACAGAAAACAAGCACTTAATCCATTTTGAAATAAGGTTGGGTATAAATAAATCCATCAAACAATAACCACATACCCTGTACTATGTGTAGGCCAGTATATACGGCGCTTTACATGCTATATTCCTAACCCTGACAACAGTCCCAATGGAAATTATGATCTCCACTGGCTAATTTCGAAGCAGAAGTTCAGACAGCTTAAATAAATTGTCCAAGGTCACTCAGAGCTGAAAGGGGTGGAGGTAGACCCATCTGGCTCTCATTGCTCATGTTCTTCCTATTACATTTCACTAAGCCCATAAAGTGATTCAATTGATTTTTTTAAACAAACATCTACATTGGTGTAATCCCTTTTAGATTGGTCACCTTGGCAGACTCTATACTAACAGGTTCCAAGGGCACTGCCTTTGCTCAAAACACTCTGGCCACTCCTATATTGGAATGGATTTCCAAGTTAATTGGAGGGCTTTGAAGCTACCAGTTAATCATTTTTAATATTCTACAGTCATATTTAGTCATATTTGATTTTTAACCTCAAAGGGTATCACCCAGTTTTATCACCCACCTTGTTTACAAGATTTTGCTGCGAATGCTGTTTGCTGCTCCCCAAATGTCACACCCACCCCTAAAGGTTGAAGATGTGCAGCAGCCAAGATTACTGAAAAGACTCTGGTTCAAGCACCGAAGTCAATTCCAAAACAGGGCTTTAACAATGGTTTTGGCCAATGGCCACATCTTTAACACAGGCCTTTATTCTTGCAGAGTGAACAGAGGGACAGGAGGCCGTTTGGACGAACACATTCTTCTGTGATTAATACAAAATTAGTCTGGGTACTTTCATCCACCTTGAAATCTGTGTCATTGTGGCTACCACTTAACCAGGCCGGAAAATTAATTCCTCCACTTGGATTCATTCAGACGGGCCAACCCGAAAGCTCTGATCACAACCTGCCTTTGATTAAAGAGAAAGTTTTGAATGTATGCAGACTTCCTATTGTCTGGCCCTCTGTCTAGCACTTTAACAATCAAATCATTCATTTATTATTCTGATTCCAATAAAATGCATGAAATAAGCTTAAGGCAATCATGGAAACTCAGAGGGGAACTCTTACAAATTTTATGGAAAACTCAAAGGGTATTCTCTGGAAATCAAAACCAATTAAAGGTCTATCTGAGTTTTTGTGAAATGCCCCTGGTATAAGTCAAACATATCTACATAACCCATATTTATTGAGGGTTGCAAAAACTTGGCATTTTTTTCTCTTCCTTTTTGTCATTTTCTCCCTGTTAAATCCCTTTCTTGATGCTCCTGCACAACTTTTCTTCCTCACGCCACCACGTTTATTATCTTTGTTGCTACATTACCTTCAGTTCAGGGCTATTAAATCACCAGTTATAATCAATTTCAGCCATTGTTCTGATATTTCTGTTATTACACAGAGAGCCATAGACACAATACTATAGTGGTAAAGACAGTAAATCTCTAAAATCAGGTCAGCTGTTAGTTGTCAGAGGCTCAGTGCTTCACGCTGATGGGAACGTGAATATCAGGCCAAGGATGAATTGAACAATAATTCATTAAAGTGTACTCGTTCCTTTGAGACCACATCACCTCAAATTTACTGCTATTGTTACTTTTACAAATTATTTGGCTCATTAGAAAGTCAGTTAACTTGCTTCTTTCTATTCCCTCAAGTTTGCTGTAGCTCTCTCTAGCATTTTCTTTTAAAATTCACACCAGAATGCCAGCCACGATCCTAATTATGAAGCTTCAAATTAAATTCTTGTTTCCAAGCTTCCTTTTTTATTCACAGGTCAAGAAAGCAGTGTGCTGGCATAGTCCTCAAACATTTTTTCAGTTATGCCCCAAATCTGATATAAATGAGATGATTAAAAAGAGCTGAATCCCAAAAGATTTGCTCCCTGACAATATGGCTTCATAACTCCCCAAATATATTAAGCAACTATTAGGTAGCAATGTTGGTGATGACTTAAATTTGAATTTGATGAGCCAGAAACCCCATGTTGATTCCAAGCCTCCCACAATAACCAACTCTCTCAATTTAGTCACATTACAAAAAGTTACCAGGGAAAGAAACACAATGTGGGGAAAGAAGAAAACGACTTTCTCTTAAAATTATTCATGGATCGTCTGGACACTCTTAAGAGTTCATTGGACCTGCTGACTAGAATGTAAAGAGATAGGGTATCTGCACTCTACACTCTTCTTCTAGTTAACTGATCTCATTTAGGCCCCAAATATGTACAGATCAGTGAAATTCAAACCTGATTTTCTAGGACCCTGAACTTCTCAGTCACCTTGAGGGAAGACACAAGCTTCTCCAAAGAAAGTTCTTTTTAATTTGATTTGTTAAAAAATAGCATAGACGGGCCAGTGTGGCTCAGTGGTTGAGCATAGACCTACGGAACCAGGAGGTCAGGGTTCAATTCCAGTCAGGGCCTATGCCTGGGCTGTGGGCTCGATCCCCAGTGTGGGGAATGCAGGAGGCAGCCAATTGATGATTCTCTCTCATCATTGATGTTTCCATCTCTCTCTCCCTCTCCCTTTCTCTCTGAAATCAATAAAAAATATGTATATTTTAAAAAAATAGTGTGGCCCTGGCTGATGTGGCTAAGTAGAATATTGGCCCACACAATGAAGGGTTATGGATTCAATTCCTGGTCAAGGGCATGTACCTAGGTTGCTGATTCTATCCCCAGCCTCAGTTGGGGTACATACAGGAGGCAACCAATCCATGTGTGTCTCTCTCTCACCTCTCTCTTCCCTCCTTTCCACTTTCTCTAAAAATCAGTAGAAAAAATATCCTCAGGTGAGGATTAACAAAAATCAAACAAACAAAAATGTCAATTTTTCATAGCGAAGACTGAGGTGAGAGATTGCATTGCTCATCACACAATTACCTAATTGGTTTAATTTTCCCACGTCTTCCTTTTCAGTCGTCAGCCACAGGGCTTCTCTCATGTTATCAGAAATTTCTCTCCAAATAGCAGGAGATAATGAATAACAAAGAAATGAACAAGTGAAAATGCTGGTTGTTGCTGTGACCCAGAACTAAGTAGTATACTGTCTGGTCAGCCGTTTGCCAAGGGGATTGGTCCCATGTTCATCCCTCCTGCAATCTTCACCCTTGTCCTTTAATCTCAGGTGTCTTTGGACCTGGAGTCCAGAGTCACTGTCCCTGCTCCTTTCCCCTCTCAATTACTCCCAGCCTCACCCTCCCTTTTCCCTTCTGTCCCCCGCACCAGTAACTCTCATGCTCATGGCTACAGCCAACCCACAGCTCCTGCCCTTCAGCACCCAAGGCTTCTGCTGCAGAGAACAGCAGAAGTCTCTCAAAGATTCCTCCAGCGGCAATGAGGCTACGGGGAAGCCCTGCAGAGTAAGAACACAGAGAGCCCTCTACTGCCACCTGGAGGAGGGGTGGGGAGGGGAAAGAGAATGTACTAGTAAGAGCCAGGAATTGAGTCAGAGGCTGCATAGTGGTTAAAAACACACTGAATCAGACTGCCTGGCTTCAAATTCAGTTCCAACACTACTAGCTATGGGACCTTGGACAAGTCACTTCACTTTACTGTGCCTCGGTTTCCTCTCCTCTAAATGGGGGTAGCAATAGCATCCACCGCATAGAGTTATTCAAGAGTTAAATGAGGTAATAGGACACTAAGAACAAGAATAAAAAATGTACTTGTCCACCCTTACAATGTACCACACCGAGAATGAACCCTAATGTGAACTATGGACTTTGGGTGATGATGGCGTGTCAATGTAGCTCATCAGTTGTAACAAATGCGCCCTCGGGTGCAGCATGTCGACAGTGGGGAGACTGCATGTGCGGACGGGGGTGGGAGGGAACTCTCTGTAGTTTCAGCTCAATTTTGCCGTGAACCTAAAACTGCTCTAAGAAATAAAGTATATAAAAATATATGTCCTTATTTAAATATATATTTATATAT
>NW_005360124.1:12548329-12588278 GCF_000412655.1 Myotis brandtii | reverse complement strand
ATATATATATTTCCTTATTTAAAATAGGCAAGCAAGGCTGTTCCACTTTTTAAAACTACCCCCCTTCCCCTCACTAGAGCTTAAATGACATTGTCCCAGTCCTAAGGCCCTATGAATGCAGGTGTGGGTGGCAGGAATCCCACGGGCGCAGGGAGTCTGGCTCAAAGGCTATTTTGTGATGCGTGTGTAACTGCTATTTCCGGAGCCTCTGACAGGCTGGTGTCCACGCCCTGGGCTCTGGCTCACAAAGTGCCTGTGCAGACACTGGCCGCGCTCAGCTCACATCTGCCACTGTGACTGCCCAGCACGCTGTGCTGCGACCGAGCCTCGCTCTTGCAGCTTGCGCTTGGGTGAGCTGCTGTTCTGATTGCCCACCGCATGGGTGCCCGCTTCAGCTTCTAGTACCAACCTGTCTGACCTGGCGTGACCCACCCCAGCCAGCTCCAACTCAGGAAATCACAGCTGTGCGCAGGCAAGCTGTTTACATCCCTGAATTTGCAATCACACATTCTTAGCACCTGTCCTCATGTAGAAAACGGGCCAATGAAGGGTAATTTGAAAGTATCAAAATTGCCACTCTGGGGAATTTATGTATGTATTCATACATAGTGTGTGAAATGCCTTTCCTACAACTTTAAATTACTAAAGCGTAGCTTGTGATCACAAAAGACCCGAAACAACTAAAATGTCCATATTAGGAAATTGGTAAAATATGTTATACATATAATTCTATGAAACATAAAAGGGTGAGCTTTCTGTACAGATAACAGAGCGAACTCCCTGGCATAGTAAATTAACTCAAGGTCAGAACAGAGAGTAACAAGAATCATCACAAAGGCAGAAGAGGGGGAAAGAATGTACATGTGTAAAACTCTCTGAAATGACCTAATACCAGTAGTTATTTCTTTTGAGGGGAGTTGAGGAAGGAGAATTGGGCAGATGGGGGACTAGGGTGGGGCAAAAGCTTTTCACCCTCTCCCTTTTTGTACTTTTTGATGTTTGAACCATGAACCTATTTAAAAAAAAAAACTAAGAAAGCCATGAAAATAATAACCAGTTCTGCCTCCCTCATGGGGAAGGTGGCTGCTTGGGGAACTGTGAAGTGCCTGGGACTCTATCACCGTTCTAGCCGAGGAGGGCTTTGTGGTGGGGCGGACGAGCCGAATCCAATAAAACCTTCCTCTTCTGTCACTGATGGAAATTTCTCACCAGCCTTCTTGCTACCACGCTGTTACTCAACCTCTGTTTCTCTGTGAGGCTCGCTATTCAAGAGTGAGGTTTCTGTTGACAGACTGCAGGGGAGGGGAAGGACTTGAAGAGTCACTATGCTTATAACTCAGGCTGTGGCCTCTCATTTGCATTCCAGAAACTCAACTGTTATCAGTTCACTGATGGATGGAATTATAAAGGTGAAAAAAAGTTTGAAACTGAAAGGGTTGGTAAAGCCCAACAAGTCCCTCATCTTCTAGGTAAGGACACCAGTGAGTGGAGAGGTTAAAGGGCTTGTTCTAAGTCCCCCAGGTGTCAAGGAAGCCGCCAGAAGGGAGCAGGATGCTGCCTCTTCTCTTGTCACACCTCCTTCCACCAAAATGCCAATGTATTAAGTTACAAAGAGGACATGCTATCTAGTTATGGTACAAAAGACAGATCTACTAAATGACAGAAAACAATTACAAAACGATGCATGGTTCAGTGACACCAGAGCAAGGGAAAGGAATTAAAAACATTCAAACAACTCAAAGCAGATCTGATCAACATGCCATCCTTTCTAGCCACAGGACACCTGACTGTCCAGTGTCCAGCATCCACATGTCCTTTCTGAGAGAGCAAGGGGTGCGTGCCATCTCTACATGGCTATTTGGATGTGAATAGGATGTGGCAGAAATGGTTTGTTGCCACCAAAAATCTGAGCTCACCCTCTGTAAGGTAAGACTGTCACCAAGAGCTACAGTCCCAAGCCCTCCTTATTCAGGTGGGGCCAGGACCAGTTCTCTCCACGGGAATGAGAGTGGAAGTGAGCAGTCCTTTCTGGGCTGGGTCACTGAGGAAGGGAGTTTGCCTTTTCCCTGCTCTCCTGTCCCCTCCACTGGCTAAGTAAGAGTCTGGGACCTGCAGGATACCAGAATCGCAAGAAAACCAACGGCCCGAATCTCTGATTCAACCAAGGGGAGGAAAACTGCCTACTGACCAGAAATACACTGCACTGGACTGCCACTGCCAGTAAATGAACCTTTAATGTGTTACTACAATAACGATGTGGACTTGTTTATGTTATTCTCATCAATCAGCGCAGGGAACATTTCAGTGGGGCCTCAAAACAAGTCATTAACGCTCCGCTCTAGAAAAGAATCACTGCGGATCCGGTGAAAACATATCCTGTTTCTGCTTTTCGCTCCATATCTACCTCATACATCACAATTTACTGAGTTAATTTAGGCAATATCTATTGACTTCCTGCTATGAAAGATGATGAAAGATGAAAACGTAGCATTTAGTTCACTTAGTCTTTCCTTTCCTTCTGTCTCCCAATGTTCAAAAATTATACTTTTTATTGGTTACATTTGTAATTTTAAATACTAGCCTTTTTTTAAAGACCATCTTTTGAGTATTTTTAACTTTATAATAAAATTGAGAAGGAGGTACAGAGATGTCCCTGTATACCCTGTCCCCACACATGCATGGCCTCCCCCATTACCAACATCACTCACCCGAATGGTACATTTTTTTGTATTTTGCCTTAAAGTGCTTTGATTCTGCCTTTATACTCAATTGATCGTTGGGCATAGAATTCTATGTTCATCATTTTTTTTTTCATACGATGAAGTCATCATCCTTTGTGTTCTAGCCTGTTTGTGTGCATATGAGTCACCTGGAGATCTTACTAAAAGGCAGATTCTCACTGGTGGGCCGGGGGTGGGGCCTGAGAGTCTGCATGGCTAAGAAGCCCCAGATGATGATCCTGCCGCTGGTCTGAGGACCATGCTGGCGTTGTGTTTCCAGCATCCAAGGCTGCTGCTGAGAAGTCTGCTGTTAGCCTAATTCACATCCTCCTGTAGTTTTCTTCTCTCTGGTATCTTTCAACATATTGCTCCTCTTCTTAATGTTTGGAAATTTCAGGAAAATGAGGCTTTAACTCTTTAATTAATCATTGTCTTCTGCACTTGGTAGGCCATTTCAATCTGAAGGTTTGTGTCTCTCTTCAGTTTTTGGGATGTTCTATTATCTCCTTGATAATTTCCTTCCTCTTCCCCCGCCATTTTCTTTGGCTTTACTTCCTGAGACTCCTGTTGCTCATATGCTGGAGTCTTTTCTTTTCCCAGCTTTACTGAGATATAATTGACATATAACTTTGTATAAGTTTAAGGTGTACAACCTGTTGGTTTGACCCAGTTATATACTGCAAAATGATTCCCACCTTAGTGTTAGCTAACACCTCCATTATGTCATATTATTACTGTTTCTTTTTGTGTGTGTGATGAGAACATGTAAGATCTACTCTCTGGCAAGTTTAAAGTATCTAATACAGTACTAGAGGCCCGGTGCATGAAAATTCATGCACTCGGGGGTGGGGGAAGTCCCTTAGCCTGGCCTGCACCCTCTCGCAGTCCGAGACCCCTCAGGGGATGTCCACCTGCCCGCTTAGGCCTGCTGCCTGGGGGATTGGGCCTGAGCTGGCAGTCAGACATCCCTCTGGCAGCCCAGGAGTGGGCCTACGTCACAGTCGAACATCCTTAGTGCTGTCGAGGAGGCGGGAGAGGCTCCCACCACCGTCGCTGCGCTCACAGCCGTCAGCCCAGCTTGTGGCTGAGCAGAGCTCCCCCTGTGGGAGCACATTGACCACCAGGGGGCAGCTCCTGTGTTGAGCGTCTTCCCCCTGGTGGTCAGTGCGTGTCATAGCTACCAGTCGTTCCTGGTCGTTCCTCCGTTAGAGTCAATTTGCATATTACCCTTTTATTAGATAGAATTATTAACTATAATCACCTTCCTGCACATTAGATTCCAGAATTCATTCACCTTATAACTGGAAGTTTGTTTCCTTTGACCAATATCTCTTCATTTTCCACACTCCCCAGCCACTGGTAACCACCATTCTACTCTCTGCTTCTATGAGTTAAGATATTTTAGATTCTACATGAAAGTGAAATCACACAGTATGTCTTTTCTGTCTGACTTATTTCACTTAGCATAATGCCCTCAAGTTCCATCCATGTTGTCACAAATGGCAGGATTTCCTCCTTTCTCATGGCTGGAAACACACACACAACATATCTAAAATATTTTCTTGATCCATTAGTCCACTGATGGACACTTAGCCTGTTTCCATCTTTTGGCTATTGTGAATAATGCTGCAATAAACACAGGAGTGCACCTACCTCCTTGAGATCCTGTTGTAATTTTCTTTGGATAAATACCCAGAAGTGGAATTGCTGGGTCATGGTAGTTCTATTTTTTACTTTTTGAGGAACTTCCATTCTGTTTTCCCTAGTGACTGTATTAGAGCTTTTGGATTAGTCCTCCACTTCTCTTATCTTTTCTCTACTGTTTCCACCTCTTTCTCTTCTCGCTTTATGTTCTATTAAATATCCTCAGCTTATTTTCCCCCAGCCCTTCTGTTGAACTTTTGGATAGTCTATCTTTAATCTCTAAGAACTCATTCTTTTTTTATTATCTGATTTCATGTCATTTAAAAATGGACCTTATGAGTTCATGGATCTCTCTGAACATACTACTGAGAGCTACTGTTTGTCCGAAGTTTCCTCGATTGTCTTTGTTTCCTCTGGGCTGGCCTTTTCTCTTTATCTTGGCCTTTCTCTTTTGTGCTGCAAGTTTTCTCCACATATTTGGTGATTCCTGTCCATAGTTAAGAATAAAAGATTAGGTAGATGGTGTGAGTTTTCCTTGATGTTGTATAAGATTGTTTCCCCTAATTTACTCTGTTTAATGATGTCAACATATATATGGTTTACATAACCATTTTCGTATTAACGATTATTAGGTTATTTCCATATTTTTCAATACAGTGCTTCAATAAACACCCTCATAGATACATACCCATATGGGCTGATACAATTATTTCTATGGAATAAATTCCTAAAAGTTTAGATGGCTGGTTGAAAGAAATACACATGATAAAACAATCTTTATTATGGAAAATGTCAAACATATGGAGAGCAAAAGGAAATAGAGTCATTATTCTCTTCATGTGACAGAGAGGCTGCAAGCCTTACGGACGCAATTAAAGGCCAGTCCTGAGCCTCCATGCCCCGACCCACTGCGCCCTCCTCTTGGATTATGTTAAAGCAGATGCCAGACCCCAAGTCATGTCATCCAAACTAACACAAGTTCAAATTTTAGTAGCTACTTCCAGGTGCCTCCCCACCCCAGTCTTAGTAATTCCCTTCAACTCCAAGGAATTTATATTTCTCTACATGTAGCCACAGTTGTATTTTTCTATGAAAGGTTTTTTACCTTTTTCCTTGGTTGATGACGGTAATCTCATTAAAATCTACCAGTGGTTCCTCTCCGTATGGGATCTGGCCACTTACATGGGCAGAAAATTATAAAATCAATTTGAACAGTTTGGGAAGTGAATGAGGCCACTTCTAATGCTTTTAATCTGCTGCTCTAATTGCACACAAAGTGCCTGCACACATTTCTCTCGATTCAAAATTCTAATTAGCAGATGGCACCTTGAAAATACCTCGGCGGTACACCCTGGAGAGGCTGGGAATTCTATGCCGGTTTCCCTTCCTAATCTGTAGGTGAAAGGATTCACTTATATCCCTCATCTACGGAATTCAAGGATTAAAAAAAGCATGTAGACCGTCAACAATAAAAAAATCATAAATAATAAAAAGAAAGAACTTAGGGCTTTCCTGACCCAACCTGCCCATTTGTTTATGAGGAGAAGAACTAGAGCGCTTCACCTTTCTCAGAGCCATCCTTAATTTCCTTTCCCACCCCCTAGTCTGGGTCAGGGGTCTGGGTTACCCAGCCCTCACACCCAGCACGGTACCTGGCACCCAGTAGGACCTCAGATACATTTGTTGAATGATGAGTTTCTCACGGTTACATAGCTACTTAGTGTCAAAGATGCACTGGCTCCTGACCCAGGACTCTCTCCTCTACTGTAAACTGCCCAGACTTTGGGGTAGGAAAGATCGGAGTTAGAATCCGGGCTCAGCCGCGTACAAGACGGGCTCCCAAGTGCAAGGTTATCAACCCGCCTCAGCCTGTCTCTTGGTTTCTCCTTTCTCTGCTGCTCTGCCTGAAGGCCATTCCAGTTGGGCTCTCACCCCGACCACTCGACTGAATCAGGTTTTGTCCAGGTCACCAACTAGTGCCATATTGCAAAATGTGGCAGTCACTGGCTTTGACCGTGGGCAGATTTGATACCGCTGGTCACACCCTCTCTCTCTCTTGGCTTCAGGACGCCACTTCCTCTGGTTCCCCGCCCTGCTGCTCCTCTTCATCTCCCAGGCCTCTTCCCATTGGAGAGCTCAGTCCTCTGACCCTTCTTTTCACCGTCTACCCTGTCCCCTCAGGTGATCTCAGGCAGACGCCCAGCTTATACATGTCCTACACAATGACAGTCCTCCCATTTACAGTCCCAGTTCAGAGCCTTCCCCTGAACTCTTGTCGACACCTGCCTCCTTACCCTCTTATCCTGGGTGCCTGCCAGGCACCTCAATATCGTGTCTAAGAGTGAACTTCTGACATTTCCTTCTAAACCTGCTCCCTCCACCGTCTTCCTCACTGCCCTTCCTTCAGTTGCTCAGGCAAAACCTTGGTGTCACCCCTAAATCCTTTCTCTCAGATCCTATATCAGATAAACTCTTGTCCTTATTGCTTTCAAAACAGATCAAGAACCAACCAAGCACTTCTTACACTCTCCGCTGCAACCCCTGCCAGTCTTACCTGGACTATTTCAACAGCTTCCTCTCCTGTCTCCAGGCTCCACAATTTTGCCAAAATGCAAATTACATCATGTAACTCCTCCAGTGGTTTCCTGTCTTCCACTAAGCAAAACCCCAAATGCTTACAATGATCTATGGACCTCATCCAATCGGGTCACCCTGACCACTGCCACCCTCACCTCGAATCCCACGCGCCCCTCAGCTAACCTTTGCTCAGCCACACTAGTGTCCTTGCTCTTCCAAAAATGCCTTTGCAGTGTCTGTTCCCTCTGTCTAGAATGATCTTCCCCCAGGTGGTCACATGGCTTATTCCTGTCATTTCCTCATGTTTCTCCTCAGCATCACCTTGAAGAGCAGTTCTCTCTGACAATCTAAAATAGCAGTCCCCCGTCACCACCTGTTTACCTTTCTATTTTCTTTTTCTTCATTTTATTTAGCATTTCTAGATTTCTTACTTTTTTCTTATTTCTTCATAGCACTTTTCACCTGACATATTACCTATTTGTTTATTGCCTTCCTCCCTCACCACTGCTGTGTTCCCAGGGTCTGGAACAGTGTGTGACAATTAACAAGTGTCCTATATAGATGTTTGAGTGAATGGATGAACAAGCCTCTACTTAGTATGGACTAACTTGATGTATGTAAAGCACTTAGTAGAGTATGGGTACAGTATGAGTTACTCAATAAATTAGTAATAAAACCCTAGAAAAAAAGGGGGAAAGCTTGATAGCATATGTGCCCCAAAGAAGGAGAAATCTATGATAGAAAAGCAATCTACATATATAAAAGCCTAAGTGATCTTTACAACAGAATGACCAGAACAACAGGTTGACCAGTTGCTATGATGTGCACTGACCACCAGGGGGCAGATGTTCAAGGCAGGAGCTGCCTCCTGGTGGTCAGTGTGCTCCCACAGGCCTGCAGGGATCAGGCCTAAACCAGCAGTCGGACATCCCTCTCGCAATCCGGGACCCCTTGGGGGATGTCTGACTGATGGTTTAGGCCCCTAAAAGGTCCCGGATTGTGAGAGGGTGCAGGCTGGGCTGAGGTGCCTGAATTTTGTGCACCGGGCCTCTAGTTTACTAATAAACATGCTAATTTTTTCTTTTTAGTTTCAAATCAGAGTATGTTGCTTGAAACTAATGTGATACCTGATTCCTGGGACAATCCCAGTTTATATTTAAAATATTTTTTTACTTTTATAAAAACTAATTTTATTTTTGAAATAGTTACAAAATATATCTATTCATAATAAAACTGATTAATAAATAAATATGCCTGAAAATTATATAATTTTAAAAAGTAGGCTTTATTTTTTAAAACAGTCTTAGGTTCACAGCAAAATTGAGCAGAAAGTAGAGTAAATAAACCTCCCTCCTCCCCTGCCCCACAATGACATCTCCCACCAGAGTGCTACTTTTGTTACAGTAGATGAATCTACATTGAGACATCATTGTCATCAAAGGCCATAGTTTACATTAGGGTTTATTTTTTGTGTTGTACATTTTGATGTACTTATTTTGATAAATGTATAATGACTTGTATCTCCCATACAGGATAGTTTCACTGCCCTAAAATTCCCTTGTGTTCTACCGTTTCATCTTCTTCTCTCCCCTAACTCTTAGCAACCACTGATCTTATCACTGTCCCCACAGTTTTGCCTTTTGTAGAATGGCAGAGAATTGGAATCATACAGTATGTGGCCTTTTCAGGTTGGCTTCTTTCACTTAGTAGTATGTATTTAAGTTTCCTCCATAGCTTTTCATGGCTTGATAGCTCTTTTTTTTAGTGCTAAGTAATATTCCATTGTCTGGATGTAACACAGTTTATTTATCCATTGCTTCCAAGTTGTGGCAATTATGAATATAGTTGCTATAGACATCCATGTTCATGTTTTTGTGCAGACACAAGTTTTAAACTTCTTTCAGTAAATATCAAGGAACACAATTGCTGGATCATATGTTTGGAAAGAGTATGTTTAGTTTTGTTAAGAAACTGCTAAGCTGTCTTCCAAGAAATTTTATATAATTTTAAAATACATTTTTATTGATTTCAGAGAGGCAGGGAGAGGGAGAGGGAGACAGAAACATCAATGATGAGAGAGAATCATCGATTGGCTGCCTCCTGCACACACTCCCTCCCCCACTGGGGAACAAGCTTGTAACTTGGGCATGTGACCTGACCAGGAATCGAAATGTGACCTCTTGGTTCATAGGTCAAATGCTCAACCACTGAGCCATGCAGGGGCCAGGCAATTGATATAATTTTAATAGGCTTAGTGTTTCCTTTTGTCAAAAGCATCCAAGTTTGGGTGATAAATGGAATGGTCACTCTACTTAAGACAGATAATCTCTCCTGAATTACAGAAAAGCAGTATGTCACCCTTGCAATTCTGTAGTTGTATTTCTCTGAACCAAATCAAAATGAATCACAAATAGCACTGAGCTTGTGAGGACTGCTGGGCCAGAAGGAGAGGGCAAGTGAACCGGCGCGCCTCGTCCTTGCAGGGAAATCAGCACAACGAGGTTAAGAGGCTCTGCAGGCCCCGGCAGCCCACTGCACAGCGGGGGGGGCAATCAAATCTCTGCAAACTCCATTGAACATGCCGCCGTCCCTGGAACAAAATCTTCTTGTATTGTCCAATTAGTTAGGGTTCTTTAGTTTCCAAGAATGGCACTTGATGGATTTAAAATGGAAGCGTGTTGGTCCTGAGAGGGGCTGTGGCCGCTAATTGGAGGGACGCCCCTGACAGTCGTCACAGCCTGGGCTGTGCAGGGGTTCCCCATCTGGCCTGCCCTCCGCAGCCTGCTACCGTGCCTGGGGTCCTAGCGGCTGCGTTGGTTCCCCACTCAAGGCAGAACACAGAGGTCTGGAAACCATTAGAGAGCGAAGATGATGGGGCTGAGGAAGCGCTTGATGCTGTACCCTGCTGCCTTTCCAGACTGCCCACAGGTGTGGCTGGGGCCTCAAAGAATTAGCACTGGCAACATCCCTTGGCGAACACACCAAGTACACAGGCCCCAGGCCAATCAAAAGCACTGATATTGCATTTCCTATGTTCCAGGGACTCTTCTACTCACTTAAATATTATTTAATCCCTATGCCAATGCTATGGAAGTAGTTGTCTCCAACATTAAGTGGAGGAAACCAGGGAACAGGTAAGTCGAGTGCCTTTCCCAGGGTCAAAAAGCAGGTACGCGGAGGGGCTGGGATTGGAACTTGTAGTCTGTTTTTCCCAGGATCTGGTCTGAATGACGAAGCTGTGGATCTGGTCTTTCAATGGGCCAGCAATGTCTGAATTTTCCCCAGTGAAGCTAATGGGTTCATTGGATCTCTCTGTCATCATTTCTCCCATTTAAGGGAGCATTTTACAAACAGTCAAAGCACATTAATTTGGATCTAAATAACTTGACATAAATTGCAGGCCTCTCAAACTCAATTTCCTTCCCTAGAACAGGGGTGGATAGAGTATCGACATTTGTTGCAAGAATAAAAGATGTGATAAAGTGTGGAGTCTTTGTATCAAGGAGCTGCCACAATAATACTAGCTTCTACTACTATGATTTTATTGTTACTGTTATTTTTAGGCTGGAATGGAACTTTCCCTTTGCAATATCCATGACGAATTTGTAAAATGTTGCAAACAGTACTTTCAGTACTTAGGATACCTTTAAGGGATATTTTAAATACTTTAAAAGCATTTGTTCATGTGTCAATAATCACCATGCAAATTACAAGTCATGCATTACAATTCCTTATGGCACCCTGCAAAGGACCTTATCAACTCTTTGTTGGCTCAGGTCCTGTCATTAAATGGAGTTGAAAGTAATATAAATATAATAAGTTGGCTTTCTACCAATTTATTATATTTATACATATACTTCCATGCAGTAAGGCAGCTGTAGAAAAATGGATGATATTACAAGAAAAAACGGAGCGGGGACTAATAAGGTCAAAGTCATGTGTAGAGTTCCCTGTTGAACATCCCAGCCTATACTCACAGCTGCTCACCTGGGCTCCCAGGCCACCCCTGACATACACTCAGGGTCCTCCGTTATTGTGCATGAAGGGAACTCTCACACGGGGTAGCTTTACTATCAGTGCCCAGTGATGGCAAAAGATACATGGTTACTAAAAGATAGAATTAATTCAGTAACATATTAAAAAAATTAAATTGTTTTAATTATACGAGCAGCTACACACAACTGGAAAACACCTAAGGCCGTATGCTCAGGATATACGATTCATTCCGTCTGTGGAGAAGGCTTGTTATCTGTGTGGATGGTTTCAAGGATGGACCCTCCATAGATAGGAGTCTCTCCTTTCCCACCTGCCATTCCCCACCCAGGGCCTTGGCCCACAGTGAGACCAACGGTTTGTCCCCCAGTCAGACTGAAGACATCTGTGGAGCTTCTCACAGTTCTCCTTTCCTTGGAATTGCTTCTCTATCATGCACATGATCATAGGGTTTTCCCCCTCACCCATGAGAAGGTACAGTTCTCTTTGCAGAAATTTAGAAACGGGACTAAGATTTCAATTCTAATCTGGGCTGGCTTCATGTGGAGAAACAAAACTCACCCTAGCCAGCTCGCACAAATGGGCTTGGAGAGAGATGGGCTCACTGGCACAGGGCGGCTGACACAGAGAAAGGGCGGGTGAGAGAAAGTACGGCAAAAACAAACACACACCGGCCTGGGTGCTTGCCAGCTGTCTGGTCCCTTCTTTGACTGGATGCATGTTCTTGGATCCATAAGACACTTACATATCCTGTTAATACTTCTTGCCTCCGCTTTCTGGCCTCCTTAATCTAGCTTGAGGTGGTTTCTATTACTTGCAACCGATCATTCTAACCAATCCAAACAAGAACACAGGATCATGTTGGGCAGGAGACATCTGCTAACTCAAATAAGATGCTTGCAAAGAGCCATAAAGCACTGAGCCGTTTTTTTGTTTTTATTATGTATTAGGTGTTTAGTCTGTCTCTCCCTTTAGATTCTAAACACAATTATGGCAGCGACCGAGCCTCCACTATAGTTGGTAACCCTCAGGGTGCCTTGCATAAGGTAGGAAGCCCCCTGCCAATTTGCATTCACGATGATGATTTTTCAATGTCCTGAATCTTACCATTTGGACTCAGAAGTAAAATTATTTTCAATGCTAAAAGGGACCGAATTTGAAAATGGGATATTTAAGTCAATTTGCCAATGAATGACCTTCAACAAAGGGGCTTCTAAATGCCGTGGACGATTCGGGTCAAAGTTGTCACCGCTTCAAAGAAAAGGCAGGCGTTTGAAGAGCTCTCCTGCTCCGGCTGGTGGGACACCCTCTTCCTCCCTCCTCAGCAGTCTGCACATTTTCTAACGTATTATGATCTTTGAAGGTATACAAGATAATTGTGAGCCTTTCTAAGTTCACAATCTGGACTGAGAATTCTTCAGTCCTTCGGGCGGACAAAGCAATCTGAATGCGAGGGTGTCCTTTGTGTTGGGCTGTCATTTGTACTTGGCCTGGATTCTGTGTCATCATCATAAAAACCACCCTTCTGCCTTTGTCTCAGGTTAACCCACGAGCTGTAGACACGGCAATCTTTCCGACCAGCTGGTTCACTACAGCAGTAAAATGAGAGTGAGTTATTCTTAGTCAGGGGTCCATCTACTTTGGGGCTGTGAAGTAGCTGAGAGAGAGAGAGAGAGAGAGAGCTGGGGGAGGGAGAGAACCCAGAGGGCAATGCTCAGTGGTGGCTTCTGGGTTACAGCCATTCCCAGGGCATGGCCACCACCTTTGTGAGCGGCTCCACTGTGGATAAGACCAATGCCTCCTTCATGAGAACTAGCTTCAGTGGGTTGGGGAGAGGGCGCCTTGAGAAGAATAACCTTAGAGTTTTTCCATATTAAATACACACCATAATAGGCAAAAGAAAAAAAATAAGCATCAGAAACCATTGGTTCTTTTAAAATATAACACTGAGGAATGAACCTTACAGTGAGGATCAGGAGAGAGCAAATGGCTTAGAGTCAAAAGACATAAATAAGAACTTGGGGTCCATAGGAAGCTGCTAAAGCTGTTTGTGCCTCGGCTTCCTGAGCTCTGAATGAAAGCAATGCCGACGTCTGCCCACTTGCTTCGCAGGGTTATTCTGATTATAAAACGATATGAAGTATGTGAAAGAGATTGCAATTTAAAAGTGGGTGTGGGGTTTTTTTTTGAAATCACTTGATAGAGTGAAATTCATTATCAAGTAAAAGTTATTTTTCAAAATTCATTTCCCGGAAGACACTTCTGAATCTTGTGAGAGTCTTTAGGGTAAGAATCAGTCGTTAGAGCACAGAGAATTAAATTCAGGTGCTTAGCAACAGAGTGCCCCCTGCTCCCTCCCCTCTCCAAGCCCACTGTGGCATGTTTTTCTCTCCTAGAAAAGAAATCCAGGAGTGGGTAGTCCAGGGCTGGTATGGCTACCCACAATGCTGGCTCTTTGCAGCTTTCCACTCTGCCGTGCTTAGGGCTTGACCCTCATCCTCACACTTTCCAATGGCAGCCTGAGCACCTGCCATCACGTCTGTATTCCAGGCAAGCAGAGGGAGCAGGGCAGAGAGCAAGGAAGGGCAGGTATCCACTGAATCAGCTCCTTCCAAAGAGCTTTCCTAGAATCCCTGCCTGGTGACTTCCACTTACAGCTCCTCAACCAAAACCGTGTCCCACTGACCACCACTCGCTGTAAGGAAAGCCCAGAACCACCGGTTTGCTTGGGTTGTTGTCTATTTTGTTTTTTGGCTCGACACCTTGCTACCCCACATAAAACCTGGCTTCTCTTTGTAATTAAGAAGGGGAGAATGAATAATAAGTAGGTCTCTGATTACTAGAATATTGATTAATTTTTGTCATTTTCAATTTCTAAGATAGGTTAAAGCTGGGCATCTTGGCAATATAAAAAAAAATAAAGCAAAACAAATAAGCAAACACTGAAGCTCACCAGCCTTGGCCAGCGTCCTGGCTGCAGGGCTGGAATGAGGTCCAAGCTTTCCCTGTCCCTCGTCAGGTGCTTTACTCAGAGGGCCACCCCATGTCCGGTTTCAGATACACTCATCCAAGGGCAGGGACTGTGGCATGGTCGGCAGAGCACCGGCCCCCAAAGGTGTCCATGCCCTAACCTGGGGCTTGTGCAGATGTTACCTGACATGAAGGAATGTTGTAGGTGTGAGTAAGGGATAGGCCTGGAGATGGAGAGATGACCCTGGATTATCTGAGTCGGCCCAACCTCATCCCATGAGTCCTCAAGTGTGGAGCATCTCTTCCAGCTGCGTCAGAGATGAGCCTGAAAGAGGAGGAGAGATGGGAAGCACAGGAGGGATTGACCCCCCATTGCTGACTCTGAAGAAGGGGTGTGTGTGTGTGTGTGTGTGTGAGCCAAGAAGTACAAGTTCCCCTCCAGAGCCTGGGAACAGCCTCACTGGCAGCCAGCGTGGAGATGGGGACCTGCGTCCGACAACTGCAAGGTACTGGATTCTGCCCACGACTTGAATGAGCAAAGAAACGGGCCTCCGTCAGGGCCTCCAGGAGACAGAGCCCAGCCCGCACCTTCATGTCAGCTCCTGAGCCCCGTGCCAGCGTCTGATGGATAGAACCATAAGGTAATAAAGTTTTGATGTTTTCAGCTGCTACATTTGTGATGATGTTACCGCAGCAGCAGGAAACTGCTGCAAGTAGATTGATAGAGGCTACAAGCTCTTCTTACTGTTTTCCATGTTTTAAGCAAGCTTATCAGTGAAATGCCTGCTTACCAGCACAGGAGCTGCATCTGACAAACAGGTGGGAACCATGAAAGGGGGAAAGGCAGTCAGGATGCCTGAGCCCCAGGGATTAGCAGAGCCACGTTTTAATCATAAGATAGCTACACAGCTCGGCCTCTGCGCCAGGCAGGCAAGTTAAATGAATGCGGCTGTAGGTGCAACTGCTCAGCGGTGGGATCGTGGCACGAACTGGACAGTGCACGCCCTGTCCAAAGACCATCGAATGCAATTGGAGTTAAAACAAGCACCAGCCAAGCAACATCTGCTTAAGGGCCAAATTCTGCCCCCACATCACCCCCAGTTCCTGTTAGGGCCATCAGGGGGCGCAGAAAACAATGAGAAGAAAATGTGGGAAGACATGGGTAAAATGGGAAAGTGGATGAAATAGGAAGACAAAGGAAAGGATGGAGGAAGAACTGAAGCCCTGGCAGAGAAAGGACAGGGGTGTGTGCTGATGAGGCTGCGGGTACCACCACCATTTGGCCAGCCTTGTGTGAGGTGCTCCAGTTAGAACATCCTGCTCATTGGGACCCCCAACCTTCTCAAAGCCCGCTGGCTCTTTTCTCTGGGGCAAACAAGGTCACTTCAGATCTCGTGGGAGGAGAAGTAGCTGACGTCGCCTTTGTTACAGGAGCTGCTGGGCAGCGGTGGCTGTAGCTCCAAAGCGCTCAGGGCGGGGGTGACCAGAGCTCTCAAAACAGGAGCACAGAGGTAGACAGACAGGGGCAAGGTGAAGAGGGGCAGACAGGGGCATCACAGGGACAAGACTCCCATGTCTGAATTACCCAGGTAGGTGTACAAAAAAGCAAATTCTAAGCTCCAGAGCAACCTGTAGGCCGACACCAGCCCAACCCCCTGCAGGCCATCGCAGGCTGCTTGCAAGCTCATCTCTAAGGCGGAGCACAGAGGGTATGAGTGAAGGCAGCAGTCAGTTGCCTTGCTAGACGGTGGCAGGTTAGGGGAAGAAGGGGCTAGGCCAGCCGTGGGCAAACTACGGCCCGCGGGCCGGATCCGGCCCGTTTGAAATGAATAAAACTAAAAAAAAAAAGACCGTACCCTTTTATGTAATGATGTTTACTTTGAATTTATATTAGTTCACACAAACACTCCATCCATGCTTTTGTTCCGGCCCTCCGGTCCAGTTTAAGAACCCATTGTGGCCCTCGAGTCAAAAAGTTTGCCCACCCCTGGGCTAGGCCCTTTCTGTCATTGTCCACCCACCCAGCACAGTACCCGGGGCCCTGTCGGTGTGTAGGGCAGTGTTAGCTGGAGTACATACTTCTGTGGAGAGTCAGACTCTCAGCGAGGCTTCTGCACTGTTTGTCCTCTTGAATTCTGCCCCTCTCTTGTCCAAGGGTGTCTAAACCCCACAAATCTTTCACTCCCTGCCACCGTGGTCCAATGAGTCATCAACTCCACGCTTGTCAGACAACATGACATGGTCTATACATTTTAATTCCTGAGCTCTTCTACAACTTCTCAAGTCCCTCAGTGGTCTTGGCCTCCCTGGCCTTTAAGTGACCCCTCGTGGTGAAAGGGGGTAAATGCAGAGCTAAGTACCTTTCAACAAACGATTAGGCGCATGTCAATCCAACCACTAAACACAGTATCTGTGGGAAGAAGAGAGACCAGGAGGACTTTTCATATAAGTTTGTAATTTTAAAAAGAACGAAACACCTTGACGAGGATATCAACATGGAAAGGAGGCTTACATTAGGACAAAGGAGATAGATTTTCTAATTTCTTTTGTGTAACTTGCTTCCCAGGATTGCTGCAAAAATTGGAACTGAGATTTCCCATCATGTATTATAGGCTTTGGATTCAAATCTGGAATCTGGTATGCATAAGATGTGTGAACTTGAGGCATGTCACTTAAAGGCTCTGAGACTCAGTCTTCCTATCTGAAAAATGGGAATATAATAACTATACCTGTCCTGCTGACATGGTTGTAACAAGGTACAAACTAGGTGAGGCGTGTATGGTGTTGTCTATATTGGACTGAATAAAATCTTTGGGTTATGGTACAGGCTCGTCATTCGTCCTCACATGGCCTGCTTTGACGAATTTAACCATTTAGTTATTTCAAAATGTCATACACTGTACTTGTAACCAAAAGTGCTGCACAGAGCCCGGCCAACGTGGTCAGTGGTTGAGTGTTGACCTATGAACCAGGAGTCATGGTTCAATTTCAGGTCAGAGCACATGCCCAGGTTGCAGGCTCCATCCCTAGAGTGGGGGGTGTGTGCCTGAGGCAGCTGATTAATGATTCCCTCTCATCATTGATGTTTCTATCTTTCTCTCCCTCTTCCTTCCTCTCTAAAATCAATAAAAATATTTAAAACAAACAAACAAAAGTGCTACACAGATATTAATTTCTGAGGAATTAAGGCATAAAAATAATAAGCTCTGTGGCAAATGATGCAGCATCTAGTCACCAGCCATCTTTCCCTGCAGGCCAGATTGATTTCTTCTTCTTCCCTTCCTTTCAAATGTTCTCTGAAATTGTCCTCCTCCTCTTTCTCCAATTCACCTTGGATCATTCATTTTCCTTATTATTATTATTATTATTTACCTCTTCTGCACTCACTTTGTCCCTATATTGTGCTACAAGTGCCCTTCAATTAATTCATGAATGTTGGTTCTTATTGGAAATGATACAAAGAAAATTCATGTGTATGGTAGAGGATTGGATAAAACTTTTTTTAAAATATATTTTATTGATTTTTTACAGAGAGGAAGGGAGAGAGATAGAGAGCTAGAAACATCGATGAGAGAGAAACATCGATCAGCCGCCTCCTGCACATCTCCTACTGGGGATGTGCCTGCAACCAAGGTACATGCCCCTGACCGGAATCGAACCTGGGACCTTTCAGTCCGCAGGCAGACGCTCTATCCACTGAGCCAAACCGGTTTCGGCAGATTGGATAAAACTTTAAGTCATTCTTCATTCATTCATTGTGCAAATATTTATGGAACTCCAGTTATATGTGTGGCATTCTGGTAAGCACTAGGGAAATAACAGGAATAAAAGAAATAAGATCTTTGCCCTTGTGGATCTTATTGAGGAGTTTACAAGACAAGTGATCCAATGTGTACTGTGAGTACTGTGAAGGGCTGTAAAGGGAGCAAGAGTGAAGACACAGGAGATAGGCAAGTGGGCATCAGTTACCTGGGGAAAAGCATTCTAGACCAGGGGTGGGCAAACTTTTTGACTCGAGGGCCACAATGGGTTCTTAAACTGGACCGGAGGGCCGGAACAAAAGCATGGATGGAGTGTTTGGGTGAACTAATATAAATTCACAGTAAACATCATTACATAAAAGGGTACGGTCTTTTTTTTTTTTTTAGTTTTATTCATTTCAAACGGGCCGGATCCGGCCCGCGGGCCGTAGTTTGCCCACGGCTGTTCTAGACAGAGTCAACAGCAAGTTCAAAGGTGCTGAGGTAGCAGGTAGGAGGAAGGTTTACTGCTCCCACCGGGAGGCAATGATTTATTGGACATCTCACAGACGTGTGGCTATATTCTATTGCTGTGAATATTTATGGAATATACATGTGCACATACATGTATTCTATGGATATTACACACCCATATATGTATAAATATATATAATTATGTACATGACTATCTTAAAACCTGATCACAAGTAATGTTAAATCCTCAGCTATGAGAAGAATAGTGTTGCATAGTCTGCCTTCAGATAATGTTCATTAAACATACAGCTTTGTGAAAAGAAAGATGTTTGGAAAAATAATCCGCTGGATATCTTTTGGATCTCTAATCAGCTATTGGATCTTGGTGACAGATTTTAGGGGACAAGGTCACAGCTGCTTGTAACGCTGCCACACACTGGTTCCTGCAGATCGTGGGGCTTTCAAACTGAGCATTAATATTTTAAACATAATGTAATATAATCTGTGTACTTTTCTATTTTAGCTTATAGAGTTTCAGAATCAATTTTTGTGTGTGTTTTTTCCCAACTATTAAACTATTTTGTTATAAAAATAAGTCTGGGTGACCTTTTTGTTCTTGGAACAAAAATCTTAATTATGTGCTATTATGAAAATTTGAAGGCAGGGAGAGACAAGGCTTTTGAAAGATTCCATGAAATCTTTACTAGTGCAAAACCTATGTACCATGAAATGGTAAATTTGAAACATTTCAATTTTTTTTTAATCTTTGCTGTTTAGACAGATGTCAACTTTCTCTTTCTTCACTTGCCTTAATTCTGTAAACTTTGAATGCCTGCTCTGTGTAAGGCATGGTTTTGTGGAAGAGAGATGGGGAGGCAAGGGCATGAGGAGAAGTGATCGTGCTGAGAGGCCAACATGGAACTGTTCAGAGAGTTTTTAAGAAATATCACATAGTTCAGACAATCATGCATTTTGCAAAGTCTTCCTCCTGATATTTCCACCACCCACAGCTGAAACTGATATGAAATAATATTGAATGTAAACTGTAACTGAAAAAAATCTAAAAATGTAAAAAAGAAAGGAAGGAAGGAAGGAAGGAAGGAAGGAAGAAGGAAGGAAGGAAGGAAGGAAGGAAGGGAGGGAGGGAGGGAGGGAGGGAGGGAGGAGAGGAAGGAAGGAAGGAAGGAAGGAAGGAAGGAAGGAAGGAAGGAAAGTCACATAGCTCACTGTGGATAGACAGCTCCGGGTGGGGATTCCTGCAGAAACGTGGGAGAAAATGTCTAGAAAGATTAAGAAAAAAATACCATGAAAGGCCATGAATAGTACAACCGAGGAGATTGTTTACAAACTATTCAACCCTCCTGAAGGTTTTTAAGGAAAAAAGTGAAGTGATAGAATTGGTGTTTGCCTTCCAGGTGATTTTCATAAGTTGGATGTTTATTCTATTACTTAGGCCACACCTAGATATTCCTCCAGCCCCCACCTTGCCTGATTCACTGTTTTTCTCTTCTAGTCCTGGACAAAGCATACCACAGAGCAAACAGAGAATCGACAAATGTCTCATCCTTTATGCATAAAATGAGGAGGTCCTGCAGGAAAATTAATGTACATTGAGTTCAAACACGCACTCATATTCAACTCTGACTAGCGGATCCTGCTGCTTTGCCCATGGAAGAGTTTAACAAACCCAAGGTGGGGAGATGAATTTACAACACAACTTGGTCTTTTACCTGAACTGAAATAGTGATACATCCAAGGAGACATTTAAAATCAATGTCATGTCTACATTCAAAACAGGTACACTTCCCAGCAATGTTAGGGCTAGAACTCACTATTAAAGCAAGGGCTGTTTACGCCTGGATATGTAATATACAAGAGTCAATGGGGGAAAAAAGGAGATATATGTACTACTACTTGTAATACTTTAAACAATAAAATAAAATTTAAAAAAAAGAATCAATATGTGTTCATTACCATGAATATGCTCAGCATTTTGTTAACACTGGATAAGTAGATAATAAACAGCTTCAGAGCTAAAACTTTAAAAAGTTGGGATCCAATTCATTTGTCTACTGGGAGTTGACAAATTTTTAGTTTTAAAATCAGAGTTGCATGGTAGATTCATTTTTATAGAAACAGAGCTTATAAAAGTGGAACCCTAGAAACATTGATATTTTAAAAGTTAACCTCTTACTGCTTCCACCTTACTTACTCTTCCCAAACTAAATGGTGCCCAATCATGGGCACTTCGTTTTTTTCAATGGAGGTATAACTTACATACTATAGATACACAGATTTTAAGTGCATGATGACTGTGTGTGTGTGTGTGTGTGTGTGTGTGTGTGTACATACATATCTTGTATCTATAACCTTCTATAACATAAAGGGCATTTTCATCACCCTAGAAATTTCTTTTTTTGTCCCTTCCCAGACAATATCCCCAGAATTAACTGCTGTTGTGCCTTCTACCATCATGGATTAGATTAGCCTCTGCTTGGATTTCACAAAATTGAAATCCCACAGCATATACTCATTTGTATGAATATACCACAATTTGTTCATCTCTTCTGTTATTGATGGGTATTTTGGATGTTTCCATCATGGACAATGTTTTTGCCAGATATTCCTGGGGTTTAAGACTTGACTAGAGAGGCATAAAAATTGACTGAGAATTCTAAGTGATAAGCACAGATTTTTTAAATATAGATTGTTCTGGATACTGTACATTGCAAGTTCCTGGCAGAAAAGAACATACCTTTCTCACACTCGATAAAGTATCTGACTCAGATTTATTAAGCATCCAATTTAAAATATTTGGTTCATTGTGGTGCTAATGAATACAAAAGTGTGGAATGAATCCTATGTGAGGTTGTTAGTTTTTCTGGTGCAAAGAGCTCCATTCCCAGGTCTCAGAAAACAACAGGGACCCCTGAGCTGCTCACCGGTGCATGCTATGGAGCCCAGAGGCAGTGGGAAGGTTCGTGTACATCACCTGGGAAACTCATCCCACCCAGCAGTGCAACCCAAAGTGTATCGTGGTCAACTTGGGTGAATTATAAAGTCCTTTGAAAAGCAACTTATTCAAATACCTACTTATCCAATATTGATAAAATGCTGGGAGGATTCATGGTAATTAACACATATTGATCCGTATATAGTATATATACAGGAGTGGGCAAAAGTAAGTTAACAGTTGTAACACAAATAAATAATAGAATAGTCGATAAGTAATATTACAAGAATAAACTGTTTCACATACTCACAACTGAAACCTACTTTTGCTCATCTTTAATCCTCACAACTTCGCCAAGTGACTGTTGTTTTTCCCACATTTCAGGTGAAGAAACAAACTCAGTAAATTCAGGCCATGTGGTGAGGATCTAACAGAGCCAGAACTTGATCCCAACGTGTCACATCTAAAAGCCCACCCATCCTCTTTACACTCAGTCATCTTTGCACTCACTCATCTTTATAACAGTGGTAGGCACCATAACTTGAGGAATTAGATATACTGGTAGATGCAACTGGCTTCCATGTGATACATCCATAATTTTTGATTAGGAGGAATCGAAACCTCTTATATCTCACCAAAGGCCCTGGCACAGAAACGGACCCAAAGCTCCCATCAGCACCCAGCACCTGCGGGGAGCTTAATAGTAAATATACAGCAGAGACTTATCTGCTGTGCTCATAGGAACAGCTTTCCTCAGTGCTTCCGTGCACAGCAGTCAAAACATTTCATCATGTCTAATTCTTTTCTACCTTAAAAATGAAATTGTGAGGTTTTGCTACTGCCTCTCAAATAAGGCACACCCTTTAAAAATAGCAGAGAACAGCAGACATTTTTAGGTACACACACACACACACACACACACACGGTGATATCTGATTCCAAAGACAGCTTTCTGTAGTCATCTTGATTCAGTAGTAAGGACACCTGCAGAAAAATCATTTCTCTTCCCAAGGCAGTTTCTTAAGAACTCGTCACAGGCATAAACAGATGCTAGGACAGAGGGTGAGCCCAGAGATCTGAAGAACTACTGGTGACCCTGATGTCTTGCACGTGCCCTGAGAAGATATCTCCATAATCGAAACACATATTCAAAACTAAGTGAGCCACTGCAGACAAGAACATTTCAACATCAGAAACTCATTCTGCTTGGAGACAATCCAGGTTTCTTCCAAGCAGTAGTGGATGATCTGGCCACAGATGCAAGTTTTTTTTTGTTGTTGTTGTTAATCCTCACCTGAGAACATTTCCCCCATTGATTTTTAGAGAGAGTGGAAAGGACGGGGGAGAGACACACACAGAGAGAAACGTTGATGTGAGAGAGACACATCGATTGGTTGCCTCCCTCACACGCCCTGACTGGGGCCGGAGATGAAGCCTATGACCCAGGTACATGCCCCTGGCTGGAATCAAACCCAGGACCCTTCAGTCTGTAGGCCGACGTTCTAGCCACTGAGCCAAACTGGCCAGGGCAAGGATGAAAGTTTTAATATTTGCATAACCATTTTCCAGTGTACAGGAGAAAACAAGCTATTCCACTGGGCTGTTTCACCCAAGTTGTAAAGATTCCTTAGTCTGTATGAAATGAAAATAGAAGAAATGGATGATCACTCTGGCTGTTAGTGGGTGCTAGATACCACACCCCCTTCATTCTCCTGACACCCTATTTGATTACGTGAAGTGTGGGGACTGGGGCGACTCACCATGCCACTTGTCCTTTTCATAGCATCTCTTCTGTGTTATATAAAACCTTCAAAATATACATCTCGTGCCTGAAGGTATGACATCATATAGTTGTGCAGTGATTTGTTCAATCGCCGGCGACACTTTAGGAAGGGATCATGTGAGTGTAACCACGAGTGCAGAGACCGGCATCTCCCCCTACACGGGCATTCGTGAGAAGATAATTGGTGCAACAATTCAGCAAGTACTTTGCAATATGTATCAAAATTTAACAAGATAATGTCCAAGTCTTTCATGCCTTTTTATAATTAAAATTTTGAGAAACAGCTTAAGTAACCTACCAGAGTAGAATTTCAAAGATGAGAAGGGATATTTCATGGTTGTTTTGATTGACATTTCTGTGATTACTAATGAGCTGGCCAGTTTTTAAAATGCATACAGGCCATCTGGATTTTCTCCTTAGGAAATTGTTCATGGCCTCTGCTCAATTATCTAGTGTGTTCTTAGTGTTATTTAAAAAATATATATAAGTTATTTATGTAATGAGGGTACTACCCATTTAATTGTCAAACTTCATGACTCGGGTGCCTGTTTCAATCTAAAACTAAAGAAGGAACCCAAAACAAGGAAGCAGTCAAATAGAAAAAGGGAAAAAGAAGAAGAAAAACAGAATAGCCAAATCACTTTCATATTTATAGCTCAACATAAATTGCCACTTGAGCCTAAATCAGAAAAGCATTTAGATACGTAATTCTCCAGCAAGGAAGAATGAAGTGAATGAAGTCTTTTATAGGAACCCCTAAAGCACAGCCATTCACGCACACAATCCACAGAAATCTGTTGCAAGTGGAAAATACCAGATCGGTTCAAATATATCTGGATCTGAAACAAAACCAGGTCTCCTTTGGTCGGCAAGAACAAGCCAAAGCATTTACATCTTTGTTCAGTCCACACACTGAAGACTGAAATCTTCGTGGTAAATATGGGAAACCAGAGAGATGCTGACGCAGAGGCAAGACGAGGGGTTTGTGGGCACGACTGTGACGGAAAGCCTGTCAGATTGTATGTAAACGCAGTCAACAACAGCTTCCACTGTGGTGAGAATTCTGACGTCCCTATGACCAAGCGCAGTTGCAGGTTACTTCTCTGTGCAAAGGGACCGATACTTAGCACTTTTAGAAAAATACAAACTGAGTATTATTTAGTCCTTGGCGCCAGGGGCGATGGCCACTCTCAATAGTTGCCTTAGTTCTGCAATTACACTGTAAAGTTAACTGTGACAAGTTGTTTTATTCCCCTTGTGCCAACCCAAAACACCGAGGGGGATATATAATTTGGTGATCAGAGACTTAACTTAAAAAAATGTTAAGAAGGTTTTTGGAGACAGACTGATAGCTAGTGTGCAAGGGCTGAGCAGAGAAGGAGATTAGCAAACATTCCACTAAAATGTTCTCAAGGGCAGGGATTCACAGTAATAAACGGAATCATTTCAAGCTTGAAGGAGGTTACCTGTGGGAGACTGCACAGCTCGCTTCAGGGATCACTGCCTAAAAATGGAGCTGCCTGTAGCATTTCTAGGTCAGCAAAAGATGCAGAGGAGATGCTAAAATCTAACAAAATGAGAGGCTATCCTGAATCATTTATGAAGGGCTAAGCATGCCTCAGAATGATGAAGTGTTAACAATGCTAACAAATTAGCAGGATACACAAAATCTTAGGATATTATGTCCATGATATTGAACAATATTATTTGTAAACCATGGAAAAAGGAGGTGAGACAACGAGATGTGCCAGTGAAGCCCTATCATGTTCCTGATAAGTCCTGGGCTCACCCAACTCACTAGGACAATCTGTGTCCAAGTCTCCTCAGGCTCCCATTCTCTCTCAGCCGTAACAACGAGTAAGCACATAGTAAACACGTTCAATAGCGAAGTCAAGTCTTAACTGTATCCAGGGAGGAAATTATTTGGTCCATTCTTCAACATCTTCAGAGAAAGACTTCATTTAACCTCTCTTTGAGGTGAACATCACCTGGAAAAGCTCATCCCACCCAGCAGTGCAACCCAAAGTGTATCGTGAGGATAAGGAACCATGAATAACCCAAAATTCATCACAGAATCCTTAAACCTAATTTAAGACTGTTGCCTCCCCTGCCCCCCAGCGCCCCTATGCCCTGTCATCCCCTATGAGAAGTGTTTACAACTCTAAAAATGACTGATGGGGGGACGGTCTTTTTCACTGATAACAGCTATTCCTTCCATGAGTACCACTGTCTGTGAATTGTCAGAGATCAGTCAGTGGGCAACCAGACCGAAAGGCAGCAGCAGATGTTTGTGCTCGGATGGTTTCAGAACAGTGCGGTCACTTAGAAGTTTCAAACCAGAGGCTATGAGCTGCAGAGCACTTTTGTTTTATTTTATTAAGAAGGCACATTTTCTTTTCTTTCTTTTTTTTTTTGCCACAAGCCTCAACACTCCCAGTTGTCTTACACTTTGTCCAGTTTACCCTTTATTGGTCATTCTTGTGTGGCCTAATATGCAATTTTGAAAATGAAGTGTGCCATGCTTAGACTATATATTGCCTAACTATTGCCTAACTATTATCGTTAGTCAATGTTTGTTTAAATGAAACCTGTTTTTTTTTATATTCTTTGTATATTCAAAATATCAAATTCATTGATGGTATTGGTCAACTCTTCCACATCTTTGGTCTTTTTTGTTTGTCTAAGGTATCATTTTTCTGAGGGATGTGTGTTAGAACCTCCCATTGTAATGATGAATTTGTCTATTCCTCCTTGTCATTTAATCAAATTTGGCTTTATTTACCTTGGGGGTTCAGGCTCAGAATTTTTATATCTTCCTGATGAATTATTCCTAAAAACATAGTTTTGCCTTAAAATCTGTTTTGCATGATATTAATGTGGTTATACTAGCTCTCATTTAAAAAATATCTTCCTGATTTATCATTTTATATCCCTTTGGCTTTGTGTAATTTGGTTCGGGAGTCCCTCTTACAAACAATAGGTAGAATCTTTATCTTCTAACAGTTAAAAGTATGTTGTTGCCCTAGCTGGTTTGGATCAGTGGATAGTGTCAGCCTATGGACTGCAGGTCCCAGGTTCAATTCTGGTCAAGGACACATGCCTGGGTTTCGGGCTCGACCCCCAGTAGGGGCGTGCAGGAGGCAGCCAGTCAATGATTCTCTCTCATCATTAATGTTTCTATCTCTCTCTCCCTCTCCCTTCCTCTCTGAAATCAATAAAAAAAATATATTATTTAAAAAATGTACGTTGTTAACAAATTACATCTATACTATAACTAGAGGCCCAATGCACAAAATTCGTGCATGGGTAGGGTCCCTACTGGCTGCCAGCTGCTGGCCGGGGCCTCCCTTCCCCTGGCCACCTGCCACGGCTGCTGGCTGGGGCAGGGCTGGCTGGGAGGAGGGGCCTTGAGCAGTTGGCCAGCGGGCCCCACCCCCTGGTCGAACTCCTGGTCAAGGGAACAATTTGCATATTAGGCTTTTATTATATAGAATTACTAATTTAATTGGACCCATTTCTTCCATTATTTTTTCTATCTTGTCTTGGTGTTCTCCTTTCTTGCTTACTATTAGATTGAATGCCTTCTTATTTTACAATCAACTAATATGAAAGTTAGATGTCCTGTTTTTATGATTTTTGTGACTACATTAAATTGTTAAGATTCACTCAAACATAATCAACATTTCTACCCTCCTTCAGAAAAAATCAAGGATCTTAGAATGTTTTAACTCCAATTACCACCTACCACACTTACCACACTCACTGGTTGTTATCTAGTGTTTTAATTCTACCTTGCTTTTAACCCCCACATCCCAGAGACATTATTATTGTTGTTAGTCAATGTTTGTTTAAATGAAACCTCTTATTTACCACTTTCTTTTCACACTGTTCATTATTACAACCCACTCTGATCCTCTGGGTTCTAACTCAATTCTGTAGTGAATATTTATTAAAAGCAAACTTGAAGAATCTGTATTATGCCCCGTGTGTGTGTGTGTGTGTGTGTGTGTGTGTGTGTGCGTGATTTTTTTTTTTGTTGTTAATATTCACCCAAGGATATTTTTTCCATTGATTTTTAGAGAGAGTGGAAGGGAGGGAGGGCAAGAGAGAAAGAAACATTGATGTGAGAAAGACACATCGATTGGTTGCCTCCTGCACAATTCTTGGCCAGGGCCAGGGATAGAAACTGCAACCCAAGTATGTGCCCTTGACCAGGAATCAAACCTGAAATCCTTCAGTATTCAGGCAAACACTCTAACCACTGAACACACCAGCCAGGGCTATGCCCTCTGTTTTTTTGTTTGTTTGTTTTTAGTATTATTTTCTGGGGGACCAAAATAATACAGTGAGGTACATAATGTGCATGCATGCAAAGGGTTTAGCTTGATGAATTTTTGCAGACACCCAAGCAAATACCACCTAGAGCAGTGGTTCTCAACCTTCCTAATGCCGCGACCCTTTAATACAGTTCCTCATGTTGTGGTGACCCCCAACCATAAAATTATTTTCGTTGCTACTTCATAACTGTAATGTTGCTACTGTTATGAATCGTAATGTAAATATCTGATATGCAGGATGTATTTTCATTGTTACAAATTGAACATAATTAAAGCATAGTGATTAATCACAAAAACAATATGTAATTATATGTTTTCCGATGGTCTTAGGCGACCCCTGTGAAAGGGTCATTCAATCCCCAAAGGGGTCGCGACTCACAGGTTGAGAACCGCTGACCTAGATCAAGAACTGTAATATTTCTATCTCACCAGAAGGTTCTCCCCTGCCCCTCATCCCCACTATTCAGACATTTTCACTCCTGATTAATTTACCCTATTTTTTCAATTTCACACAAATGGAAGTCATACAGCAGGTGCTCTTTTGTGTCTGGCTTCTTTCACTCAACATAATGTTTGTGAGATTACTGTTTTGATCAGTAGTTTTTCCTCTCGCTGTGTACTCCGTGCCATTATCACCCTTAAGTGATGGTTTACAGGGGACAGAATCCCAGGTTGATAGTTATTTTTTCTCAGCTTCTGAAGATGTTATTTCAATGTCTTTTCATCTTTATTGTTGCCAGAAAGAAGTTTGCTGCCAGGTGAGTAGTTTTTTCTTTGGTGGCAATTTGACCTTTTCTCTGTTATTTACTTTTCCCTCTTCCAGTTATGTTTAAAAAGCTCCTTTTTCCTTTGTTCTAAAATTTCCATATGTTTTCATCGAGTTGAGGACTTGCTTTGGGCAATGCTAAGAGAATGGACAAAAGTCATGGTCCGAGGGCCTGTGGCGCTTCGGGTTAGAAGATGTCCCCAGACTTCCACGTCACTGGGGCAGATCTGGACCCACCCCAGGACATGAAATGGGTTATCAGTGGTTCTCAACCTTCTGGCCCTTTAAATACAGTTCCTCATGTTGTGACCCAACCATAAAATTATTTTCGTTGCTACTTCATAACTGTAATGTTGCTACTGTTATGAATTGTAATGTAAATATCTGATATGCAGGATGGTCTTAGGCGACCCCTGTGAAAGGGTCATTCGACCGCCAAAGGGGTCACGACCCACAGGTTGTGAACCACTGGGTTAGATGGATGAAGTTTTTCAAGTCTCTTTTTTGAAAAAAGGGTGACCTTTGAGGAGCTCACCTTTCTACGAGGTTTAAGTTTTAGCTCCCTGCTTGCACAGGTCTGACTGATCCCATCCTCTATCTCTGCAAGCATGGGAATTGTCTCAGAGTCTCCCTCTAGATCCAGTAGCTCCTTGGGCCCTAATCACAGCTTTCTTACCTGGCTCCTTTTTTAAAAAAAAAAAAAAGTATTTCTATTGATTTCAGAGAGGAAGAGAGAGATAGAGACATCAGTGATGAGAGAGAACCCCTGATCGGCTGCCTCCCTCACGTCCCCTCATGCCCCCAACTGGGGATCAGCCCAAAATCTGGGCACACAGAAATCAAACCATGACCCCAGGTCGACGCTCACCCACTGAGCCATGCCAGCTGGGCCTTATCTGGTTCCTTTGAGCTTCCACTTCCTTTCCCACACCTGGTGATTCTCTTTCTTTTGATTTCAATTATGATGACATTGTTAAAAAGCATACTTTAGCCAACCTTCCTATTTATTTATGGTTAAAGGTAACTCTGTATGAGTTTGCCCATCATGTTGCCAGAATCTGAATGTAATTCACTTATTTATCATTTATCTGATTGGCTCTTTTGGGCTTTTGAGTGGCTAAGAGCCAGGGCTCTGGAGGAAATGGATCTGATTTTGAATCACTGCTTTAACTAATGACTCATTGTTTGATACTGGGTAGGTTGTCTAACTTATCTAAGCCTCAGTTTCCTCATCTCCAAAAAGAGGATGATAAAAATTCTTCCTGCAAGAGGTTATGTGAGGTTAAACTATGCTAATAAGTATAATGCACTTGGCACAGTATAATGCACTTGGCACAGTAAGCACTCATCAATAATCATTAACATTATGAAGCACTGCATAATGATGTTATTAAACTTATTAATTTTGCCTACATCTTGATGCTATATAGAAATAGGAAAGTATCTTTCACGAGAAAGAACTAAACTGAGTAATAACTAAATATGATAATACTAGAGACCCAGTGCACGAATTCATGCACGGGTGGGGTCCCTCGGCCTGGCCTGCGATCAGGGTCAATTGGGGCCGTCTTGCCCAGTCCTGATCCACGTGGATCGGGGCTGGCCAGGGGGAGGGACCACCGGAGGTTGGCCGGCCATGGGAGGTTGGCTGTGGGAGCACTCTGACCACCGGGGGGCAGCTCCTGCATTGAGCATCTGCCCCCTGGTGGTCAGTGCGCATCATAGCGATCAGTCAACCAGTCATTCGGTTGACCGGTGGTAACGGTCACTTAGGCATATATATATACTTTGTATAGGTGGGATATATAATGTTACTCTTTAAAAATATTGCCCAGCAAAAATGCCACGTTCTCACATTTTATACATTCTGAGCAGAACTTTCCAAAGTTTAGAGAAAATCCTGGAAAGTCAGAGAGAGAACATTGAGAGAGAACACTGCCACTTTGCTTCTCCCAGAATGTATGTCCGAGCTCTGGCTTCCTTTGTGGAGGAAGCTGCCGTGACAAACAGATGAGCAGTGTGCTTAGTGACGGGGCTGGTTTACACAGTGAAGATGTGTGAGCTCCTTTAACTCGCTGCAGACCAGTAACAAACAGCCCACTGACTGGGTCTGAGGATCACACTTTGAATAGCACAGCTTTAGGGGCATGTTAGTACTATCCTAAAAGTAGGATTATTGTTACATAGGAAGGAAAGTGCCTTTTCTTCATGAAAGGATGCTGGAGGCCTGAGTTCAACAATCAGCTCATGTAGAGAACAAAGCTACTTAATGCTACATAATAAATAAAGCTTATTATTGGTTTATAATGAACCAATCACCATCTGCTGTGTTGTCCAGAGTTACACTGGAGTCTTGACTATAGCTGAGTTTGGGATCTAGGTGGATCTGCTCATTTATCAGCTGTGGTCTATGATCACCACAATTTTTATTTCTGCTATTTGGCCTCTAACAACTGTTTCAGTAGGAGGTGATAATTTTTCTCAATTAGTTTTTTTTTCATTATTTCCCCCCAAAATTCAGTGGTAGTAGGAGGTGATAATTTTTCTCAATTAGTTTTTTTTTTATTTCCCCCCAAAATTCAGTGGCTGGACTGATTTCTTGTACTTCCAAAGTAGATCTAATAGTATTTTCCATGTATTGTCAAAAGAAATTGGCTTGCTACTGTAAGGTCAAATTGAGCATTAAATTTAATTCAGAAGCAATTTTTTAAGGCTTGAGATGGTACAGCAAGAAAATTAAACCTTCCAGTGTAAATATTACTGACACTAAAAACATCCCAGATTTTGTTGATTCTATTTGAATTTCTGCTTTAGCCAAAACATTTGAAGATTAATTTAAGGACTGCAAATAACCCCCAACAACATTTTGTGTGCCTGGTCTATTGCAAATAGAATACACTAGATCTGCTCAAATAGTAAAGTTTAATTCTGGCCTTTAAAAATATAATGATCTTTTAAAACACCGAATTAAAAATGGTAAGATTAAAAGCAATTACTTTGATAAAACAGTCTTAATAGACTTGAACACCATAGAAAATTATTTTAAAATTCACTGTCAATCCCAAATTTTCTTTTGCTACTTGGAAAATGATTGTTTTTTAGATTTTGAACAGAATTTAGTCACTTCACTAACATAAAAGCCTTCAGCTGCTCTTTGCTCTGGGCTTCAGTGGGGCCCATAGTCTGGGCCGGTCCATTTGTCAGTTGAACCCTTTCCACACACAAGTCTCCAGCCTATCTTATCCTGTACACATGAGTCATGTAAATTTGCAAGATTCTTAAAACCTGAATTATATATTCTTGCTCTTTGGTTACAAACCATTCTTAATACATTTAAGAAAAAGTATATCTCTATCTAGCTTGTGATTTTCAGCTAGAAATGACTTGTTTTTCCCAAGCACTCAAAATAGACTTGGAAATTAAAAAGATTTTGCTATTAAATTTCTCCTTCACTCTCACCAGCAAAGGAGATATCATCAAAAGTCCTCTTCTAAAATGATTCCAAGTGAAGAGCTATCTCTGTATTAGCACAGTTTTCATCAAGAGCCAACTTAAGATCCACTTTCTCTTTTCTGAAATAAAAAACATTCTTAAATCCAAACGTTGAAAAGGTTAATATATTGGTCAATATTTGAGTTGCAAGGTAGCAAGTAAGACACCCAACAACCCATATATTAACCTTTTCTACTTTGCTTGACTAATATTGGTAGAAATATACTGGCTCCTATCATTTTGAGTTCACTGATTATTTGGTTCTAATTTTTTAAAAAAAAATTGCTAGAGAGACTTGTCTGTCCACCCATCTGTCAACTTTCGGATCTCTCTGAAGAGATCAAGGCCTTCTACATGAACAGCGTGGGGTCCTGTGGTTCCTGACACTCAGAAGGACAGCTTTCTCCAAGATGTTTGAGAGAACAGCAGGTCACTAGCTTTGCCAGAGACTGACCATCTCCATAGCACCCACTGACTTTTGTGAATGTAAAAGTCACTGGGATAAAATGTCAAGAAACACAAGCTACCCACTTTGGAAACAAACAGTACAGCCTCGCCTCAAAGTCAAAGCTCAATAAAGTGTGTGTGGTGGCATTCACTGGACAGCAAGGGAGTGTTTCCTGGTGGTGGTGTTCCATTCCCAGTGACATTATCCACACAGAGTGCACATCAGAGGCAACTCCCCAAGCTCTGGATTCCAGGGTCTCCCTTCCAAGCACCCTCTCCTGGCTTCTGTACTTCTAACAGCCTCCTCTCATTCCAGAGAGCGGCCTGCGGCTGAACGATGGAACTCAGACCCGAATGCAGTTCATCAAAAGAGCAGCGGAAGCACAATTCTGTCCCCGTGGCAACGCTTTGAAACCCACTAACAGCTGAGATGATGTTAACACCGAATGACAACCTCCTTTCAAGAACTTTATGAATATTAATGCCCTGATCAAAGATTAATATTTAAAAACAAAGAGTATGCCTTCATGTTCGACAGCAACATGTCTGAATTGTGAAAGGCCCATTTTCTCATCAGTTTCAATGGTTACGGATGTGCATGTCAATATGGTGGGCCTGACTTTGCTTCGGCTGCTGGGGTGGAAGGCCGCGATGTGTTTGTATAATCTCTAGGCTCTTCTTCAACTGACAAAAGTGAAGGTCATGACTGCAATCTGTCTGTTTTTAAATAAACACAAGTAAGTAACTACCACATGTTCAGAACAAGGCTAGATTTGGGAGGGAAAGAAGTAGGAGACATTCTTCCTGTCTGCAAGGAGCTTGCACGCAAATTGTGAAGAGAGTACTAACATGGTTAATTAGACTCCAATACAAAATGCTTCATTTCTACCCTGTGCCAAGGGCTCTGCTAGTCCCAAGGACATAAAAAGATCCTTTCCTTAGGCCAAGCATGCAAGTAGAGTAATAATAACAAAACAACAATAAAATAGTGGTAAATACGATTTAGTAAGTACTTACTATAATGTGCCTGGCACTGCATGGGGTATTGTGACAGTCCGTACGAACTTCAGTAGGGGTAGGAAGACGAAGTGAACTTGATTCCCCTTCTGAGCAATCAGAATAGGTAATATTACCATAATCAAGTCTTACAAAGAATGATCAGTTCTGCTGTGGCCAGGTCTGATTCCCTAGTTGTCTGCTTTTCTCCCAGCCATATGAATTATTTCTTCTTACTCCAGCTTTATTGAGATATAACTGACAGGTAATGTCGTGTAAGTTTAAGGTGTACAATATAGTGATTTGATATATGTATATATCGCAAAAATGATCACCATAATGAGGTTAGTTAACACATCCATCATCTCACAAAGTTACACTTTGTGTGTATGTGTGGTAAGAACCTTTAAGATCTACTCTCCCCAACTTTCAGACACACAATATCATTCACTAGGGTCACCATGTTATATGTTTCATCCCCAGAACTACTTACAGTGGGGCCTTGACTTACGAGTGTCCCGACTAATGAGTTTTTTGAGATACCAGCTGTCTCTCGGCTGATTTTTTGCATTGAGTTGACAGAGTAATAATAACAAAACAACAATAAAATAGTGGTAAATACGATTTAGTAAGTACTTACTATAATGTGCCTGGCACTGCATGGGGTATTGTGACAGTCCGTACGGACTTCAGTAGGGGTAGGAAGACGAAGTGAACTTGATTCCCCTTCTGAGCAATCAAAATAGGTAATATTACCACAATCAAGTCTTACGAAGAATGATCAGTTCTGCTGTGGCCAGGTCTGATTCCCTAGTTGTCTGCTTTTCTCCCAGCCATATGAAGTATTTCTTCTTACTCCAGCTTTATTGAGATATAACTGACAGGTAATGTCGTGTAAGTTTAAGATGTACAATATAGTGATTTGACATATGTATATATCGAAAAAATGATCACCATAATGAGGTTAGTTAACACATCCGTCATCTCACAAAGTTACACTTTGTGTGTATGTGTGGTAAGAACCTTTAAGATCTACTCTCCCCAACTTTCAGACATACATATCATTCACCTGGGTCACCATGTTATATGTTTCGTCCCCAGAACTATTCACCTTAGAACTGTAAGTTTGTACCTTTTGACTACCTTCACCCATCCTGCTCCCTCTAACCCTCTGCACCCCGGGAATACTGCTAATGTGAATTTAGTGAAGAGACTGCAGTCCAAGTCTGTAAGAAAAAAAGGCACATCTTCCTTTGCTGCTCCTCGTACAATATGGGCATAAAGCCAAGAGAAGAAAACATTGTAAAAACACTCTTTCTAATCCTGAAGAAAGAAACAGAACACAAGACTGATTCCTCGCTTGCAAAAGCCTCCAAACAACTGAAATGCAAAGGTGGTCAGAAATAGTTGTCAGGCAGAGGCCCAAGCTCATGTGTCATCCTGGAGGCCACCTTTACCAGGACCCACCTGTAAGCAGGGTGCCTCCTCTTCACCCACAGCCAGAGCTACTACAAGAGTTGTGATGGCCTGAGATTTAAATACACATCAGGTGAGTCCTTAGGCCGTCTTAAGTATGGGTGCTCCTCCGTTATCCCTCTCTGCATACTCTCCCTGGGTGACGGCATCCAGTCCCATGACCTTAATTATCTGCACGCTAATTCTCCCAAAGATATGTCCATCTTTATATTTCTCTGTGGAGTATCATATCCGAGTACCCAACTGCCTACTGGGTATCTCCTTGCAGCTGTCTCAAACTGCTCAAAGATGAGCTCATCATCTTTCTCTCCCGTCTCAGTTCTTCCATATTATATTATTTATCTCGACAAATAGCTCTGATACCTGCCATCCCAAAGCAGCACCCTGGCACTTCCCAATGGCTCATCTTTTTGCCCTCGCCCTCCATATCCTACACAGGGTTCAAATCCACCCCTGAGCCCCATACCCACAATGTTCACTCTCATCCAGGCTATGGATTACTTAGCTCTACTCCTGTCCTTTCTCTCGTCCAAAATGTTCTCCACCATGCAGCCAGCCTGATCTTCCTAAATGCAACTCGAATCTGTTCCTCCTTTCTTAAGAATGCTTTTCTTTCCCTGAGTAAAGAGCCAACCCTTGACCATGACCTCAAGGCTGCACACGTGGACCTCTACCAACCAGCCCAGCCTCACCTCTCATCATGCTCCTCCTTCCATCCCTGCTCTCCTCGCCCTGCCCCTGTGCTCAGCACTTGTCTGGACTCTACCCCACGCTAGGCCTGACCAGCGACTGCTCATCCTTCAGAACTCAACCTAAAAGTCCTTTCCTGAAAGACCCTTCCCTTAATTTCCCCAGACTGCAGTGGGCCTCCTGTTATCTATCCTCCTAGCAACACACTGCTGCTTCTCTAACACAGAGTAGGGATGTCATTGACATGCCCTCATCCGGAAATCCCCCTGTGCCCTTGTCCTGGGTCTCGTCATCCTGGGTCTGCAGCCATCCATCGTGTTGGCCATCATATCAACTCAGTGCAATGCAACTGTCCGTTTGTCTAGTTGCAGCGGTTCTCAACCTGTGGGCCGCGACCCCTTTAAATACATCCTGCATATCAGATACTTACATTACGATTCATAACAGTAGCAAAATTACAGTTATGAAGTAGCAACGAAAATAATTTTATGGTTGGGGGTCACCACAACATGAGGAACTGTATTAAAGGGTCGCGGCATTAGGAAGGTTGAGAACCACTGGTAGTGGTTTCCACACCAGAATGCACACTCTTGAAGGCACATACTGTGTCTGTACCTGCCACACCCCAGTACCTGGGGGCAGTGCCTAGCACACATTAGTGATTGATATGTGCTGCATGAATGAAGGATGATGAACACGCTCTGAAAGCAATTCTTAGAAATAGAAATCTGATCATGTCACTTTCCTGTCCAATAGCTTTACATCTTGCTTGAAAGAAATTTCAATCCTCTTCATGGCCAATCAAGGTTTGCATGATTGTGGCCCTGACTACCTATCTGACCTCATCTAAAACTGTCCGTTCTGTTTCTCAAACACACCACTCTCATTCTCACCTCAGGGCCTTTGCCCCTGCTGTTTCCTACCTGGACCCATTACCCCCATAACCCTATGGCCGGCTCCCAGCTGCATTCAGGCCTCTGCTCAGATGTCTCCCTGCCCAGCCTGGCTCAAACACCACCAGGCCTACCTCGCCCACCATCACTCGAAACCTTCCTTCCCTCCTTACTATTCTTCATGGTATGTTATTATCTGCCATCGGATATTTGCTCTGTGTTTTCTGTCTGCCTCACTGTATGGAGTGTCAGGTTGGTGAGGGCTGAAACGGTCAATGTTGTTCCTGCCTGTATTGCCAGATGCTTGATCGATGCCTGGCACCCAGTAGGAGCACAAGAAATATTTGTTGAATGAATGATGAATGGATAAATCTCAGTACTGAAGGGCTTATATGCATTAGTACTTTCTGAATTATTTTATAATGATCATTTGCTATAATATTAACAAGGTGTAAGTTCTTGTATGGAATTATCCATTGATTCAACAGAAGTATTTATTGGATTCTGTACACAGCAGTCGAGCCCATAGGAGGGGTCAGCCACACAGAAGAAACATTACTGGAGTGGGCTCTGGAAGGATGAGCAGGCATCTGCCAGATAGAGAAGGGGGTCCCACAGAGAAACTTGCACCCACAAAGGGGAAGACCAAGCTTCTTCCAACACTAAGGCAATTCCTGCCACCTCCAGCCCCACCCCCACGTAGTCATTCATTTAACTTGAACGGTTCACCTTTGAGTTTTCAACATTCCTCCTTAACTTGGAATCCGGGTTTGAACTCCATCCTCCGGTGTCTGTCTGACTAATGCAGGGATCCCTAACAGGCGGGCTTGTAGGAATGAGCTGCTCGCCTCCACTGTGAGCTGCTCTGCCCAGGAGCCTGCAGGGGCAGAGGCATCGCTCAGCGAAGGGAGGCCGGAGACTTCATGGCGACCTTGGGCTTGTGTGGAGAATCCAGGGAGGGCTGGCCTCCTTCTCCTTTCCACACCTCATCTCCTTCAGAAAATCGCCCTTGCCCTCCTAATAGTAGTTTTATACCTTTTGTCAAAAGTGCTTAACCACCACACTAAGTAAGAGAATGATGCCTGCAGGGAGGGCGACCAGACTGTCTGAGTGGGAGACGGCACAGGAGGGCTTCTGCCTGACACGGGAGCAGCAGAAGTCACTGGGATTCCCTGAGAATGTCTCACAGGCCCCCAGAGAAAGTGCTCATTTCTCAAAGCCCCGCTTCAGAGTCGACCTGTGATAACACTTCTGCCGGGGGGGAGGCGGGGGGGAGCTCCTGGGAGAGCAAAGCCCTCTCCCAGCCTTCGCATGAATGCTCTCTCCTTTGAAAAGGTAAATTGGGGGAGAAATAATCTTACCAGGCGCTCTGAATTTTAGGCCTTCACTGTGTTACTCAAAATGGAAGAAAACCAATGACATCTTCTACTTATTAATATAAAAATACAGCCAGGATGCATGCACTGTACCACATGTAGTCAGTAGAAGAACCAGCCTTCTCCAACCACGTTTCTGGCCACTTCTACCAGAACTTTAAGTGCATCCCCGCTTCCTCCACCCCCTCTTGTTTTCCACCAGAAACAGAAGAGGTCACATAGAGAATGCAAAAGGCATTTATCTACATACTTCATGATGTGGTCAGTTGAGCTTCCTGACAAGCAAACCCACGAATCCTTCGGAAGGCAGCACAGTGTGGTCAAGAGTGAGCTCTGCCGTTTAACAGCTGTGAGTGTTCAACGTGCTATGCCAGTTTCCTCACGAGTCCAACGGTGATACTCATCGCAGTACGTGATAGAATTATCGCAAGGACTAATAATATGGGTGGAGGGCTGAGGATCGAGTCTGGCGTGCAGCAAGCAGTGCAATAGCAGTAGCTCTATCACGTCCAGCGAAGCAGGTGAGAGGTGCACGTGAGCCAGTGCAGACCAAGAACTGGACTTTCCAGGGAGGCTCGGTCTCTACAACATGCCACGTCCCCCAAGTCTGGCCACGGAAAAGAAGGCTCACAGCCATAGAGAGCCAACAGGAAAGAGCAAACATTGAGCCGCTCCCTCCTCTATTACTTAGCTATGGAATGGACATCCTGCAGCGTTTCTCTCTACCTCCTGTGGTGCTCTCCCCTGAAAAGGCAAGTTAGCTAACTGGCCACCTTTCCATGGAGACTAAGGTTTTCATTCAGGTGTGGCTTAACACACCACCCACAACCATGGCTCCACCTCACACCCCCAAACCAGAGAAGCATTTCTTAAAAAAGTGATTTTCATATAAGAAATGAAAGGTAAGCAGAATTTGCCAAGTGATAGCACTATATGAGAGTGTGAGAAAGTGTGTTTTGTGTGTGTGTGTGTGTGTGTCCACGGTTCTCAACTGGGGATGATTTTGTCCTCCCCCGTTTCCTTGTGACATTTGTCAATACATGGAGGCATTTTTGACTGTCATAAGTGTGTGTGTTGGGGCATTACTGGCATCTAGTGGGTAGAGGCCAGAGATGCTATAAAACATCCTACAAGGCACAGGACAGACCCCATACAAAGAGTTATCCAGCCCCCAAATCCCAATAGTGCCGAGATTTAAAAAACCCTGAACAAATACTGACATTTCTTTCTATCCTTATGGAGGGGATGGAGGGGTATTGAGGCAACACTAGAAATCCTAGTAACGTGGAGAAACAGAAAGCTTGGTCCACAGACTTAACAGTCTTCTCGTGAAATAAAACTCAGCTGCAGAGGTGAATGCCAGGCTGACAATGGAGAAGAAATTAGCCTGCTTTCTTCTGGGATAACACTGATTCAAAGGTGCCCAAGAAACCTACCAGACTCCTTTTTCCTTCCTAGGCAGATAAGAACAGCCTGAATCAAGCTCCAGAAATAATTAAATCCCATTGCCAGTCGTGCAATCTTCATTGTGGGCGAGCGACACTGTAAATTCTTGTTCCCCTGCCAGGTAGGTCAGAACTGAGGGAGAGGTTTAAATGTATTCTCAGATAGAGAATCGGCGAATATTAATCAGGGTTCTGAGAAGGCACTTAACTCATTGCCTCTCCTTCTAGCAAGAAGGGGGTGGAGCAGGCATTCAGATCTGTGGGAACCGGCCTAGGTTTCAGGACCGAAAGGCTCCTTAGCACATTCTAATAAGAGTCGCCTGCTTTAGGAAACGAAAGCATTTACTATAAGATGTATTGAGTACCTACCCTGTGCCAGGCAGTGAGGACACAGAGTAGAGGGAGGCCCAAGCCCTGACCTCTAGTGGCTCACGATGGAGAGAGGCACAACAGAAGAACAAAAAGAACAACAGTGTCATGTCATAAGGGCAAAAGTTCAAAGAATCCCAGATGAAATGCATAAAGATTATTACCTGGGGTAGTTAAAGGAAGGCATCCTGGAAAAGTGGCGATCTTCCTTGGGTTGAGAAGGATGAAGAATATTTTTCCAGATGTATTTGATGGGGGGAGGCAGGGACACATGGGGGCAATGGCTGTGCAAAGGCACTGAGGTGCCCAGTGGCTCCGCGTGCTCTGCAGCTGGAAGAGTGCACTGGTCTGAGGGGAGAAGATACTCGGGGGTTGTTGCTGGAAATGTGGGCTGGGGTCTAACAAATATATGTAATTTTGATGGTATAAAGTTTTCTCATTGTCATATGGGATGCTTTTAAGGCAGTTTATAATATTACTAGAGGCCCAGTGCATGAATTCATGCACAGGTGGGGTCCCTCAGCCTGGCCGGCAATCAGGGCCCATTGGGTGCCATCTCGCCCAGTCTAGATCAGGGCCGGATGGCAGGCCAGGGGGGAGGGACCGAGGGAGGTTGACCGGCTTTGGGAGGTTGGCTGTGGGAGTGCACTGACCACCAGGGGGCAGCTCCTACATTGAGTCTCTGCCCCCTGGTTGTCAGTGCATCAGTCATAGCGACTGGTAGTCTAGTCATTCAGTTGACCGGTCATAACAGTCGCTTAGGCTTTTATATATATAGACTAGAGGCCTGGTGCACAAAAATTTGTGC
>NW_005360124.1:12544337-12547089 GCF_000412655.1 Myotis brandtii | reverse complement strand
TATTTGCAACATAGTTGCTTAGAGTTGCAGCTGAGAGGCCGGCAAGTTAGGCGGGGCACGTTGGAGTCTGCAGTCACTGGAGCAAGCAAGCCTCCCTGTTCGCTTCAGTGCATGGCTGCCAGCCGCCATCTTGGCTGACAGTTAATTTGCATAAGGATATGCTGATTAGCCAATGGGAAGGGTAGCGGTCGTACGCTAATTACCATGTTTCTCTTTTATTAGTGTAGATAATCTGTCCTCTGACTTAAATCCAAAGTGACTTCCTAAAGATATTTTGGCCCCCTTTAAACATCTCTGTTTTTCTGAAATTTAGAGATGTATAAACAGATATAATGTGTGAGAGAATGGTTCCCTGAAGGCACTAAGTAAATTCCTTTGTGATAGGAAGGAATCTACCTTCCAATCAGTGTGTAGCTCTCTCAGGGAACTTCTGGAGAGGCTCTGAGAGAGCAGCCCTTTTCCCCTTTTCCATCCCCTCTCACCCAGGGAGCAAGCTTTGGGCTAGAGTCTGTATTTATCTCCCTACACAATGTGGTAGGGCCATATACAAACACAAGCAGGTGATCGATCAAAGAACATTTCACTCTCAGAGCTACGGCTTGCCAGGGCCTCTGATTAGAATCGCAGTTTTCCCTCTTGGTTTGTCTGTGACTATGTTCTGAGGTAAAAAACCCATTCGACAATAAATCAACACGAACAATAGCAGCCTAATAAAACAAGTGTCTTCTGGGCTTTACTATTTTTTTGTATTGAGAGAGTAATCCTCTGACTCCCAGGTGGGAGTGAGACCATGGACGCTGTAGGCAGCCCTTGGGCACACGGGAGAGCACGCTGCCCCGGCTCTGTGGCCACTGCGCCACGGTCACACTGCAGTGGCACTAAAGGGCATTGCTGAGGCTTTCTCTTTCCCCAAGCACAGACCCAGGACTGGATGTCAAGCAGAAGCACAATTTTTTTTTTTATTAATTGGTAATTTTTTCAACTATAAAATGATGAAAAAATTTTTACTGTTGAATACATTAATATCAAGGACTGAAAAAAAAAATTTAAAACTAAGTCATGAAAACAACCACATTAGAGAAAATAAAAGGAGAAATAGCTCATACTTCCAGCATTGTTTATCTGTTTCTTAGGCCCATTTTATATAGCTCTAGTCACAAGTCCATACAATTTTGTATTCTGGTCTTTTATGCATTTAAATAATTACTTGTCTATAAAATGAATTATACAGGCATTAAAATCTACGCTTTTCTGATAATACTTGACGGCATGCATGGGGAAATGTTAAATAATAAATACAAATACAAAACAATACAATTTACAACCCTAATCTTTGCATAGGTGTACACATACTCACACACCTAGGTGGAAAGAAGTGTACCAAGATGTTAACAGGGGTTACTTGGGGATGGTAGGATTAGTGGGTTTTTTTGTTTTTTGTTTTTTTATTATCACTGTTCTGAATTATTCCATTTCTACAATAAATGTCTATCAGTTTTACACTGGAAAAAGTTATAAATATTACATTAAAATTTTCCCGTGTTCCTAGTGTTGATAACTATCCTAGTGATAAAACACAATTCTCCCCTCATCAAATATGCTTAAAATGGTAAGCTTTTATCTGCAGGAGGAGAACTTCAAAACATGGTTCATTCCCTGGACCTGCACAAGGACCACCTGGCCCACACCTATCTCATGAGTGGGCACAAGGGTCTGTATTTTCTCCCCTAGTTTTACTGAGGTATAAATGACATATAATTGACAATGTATACAATGACATATGACATTGTATATGTTTAAGGTGTCCAAGTGATGATCTGATGCATGTATATATTATCAAATGTTCACCACAGTAAGGTAAGTTAACACCACTGGGGTGCCTGGCCAGCCTGGGTGAGGGGCTGATGGCTGTTTGCAGGCTGGTTACACCCCCTTCACCTCTCATCATTATGCTTTTGTTGTTATTGTTATGGTGATAACATGAGAGCATTACTCTCACAGCAACTTTCAAGGATATGACATAGTATTGTTGACTCGAGTCACCATGCGAGATCCCCAGACCTCACTCATCTTACAACTGGAAGTTCATTCCCTTTGACCAACATGAGGAAAATGTTTCCCAAATAAAATTATTTTAAAGACATGATTATCATTATTATGAAAACTTAGTACCACTTAACAGAAATGGAATAGACCATGAACATGTCTGAATAATCAACAATGCTCATCCTTTTGCCACTTAAATTATCATAGTTAAGGAAATTTGAATTTAAGCTGTTCATATTTTAGATTATCAAAATAAGGTCTTGCCCTGGCTGGTTTGGCTCGGTGGGCAGAGTGTTGGCCTGCAGAGTGAAGGGTCCTGGGTTTGATTCCGGTTAAGGGCACATGCCTGGGTTGCAGGCTCAACCCCCAGTGGAGGGCATGCAGGAGGCAGCTGATCAATGATTGTCTCTCATCATTGATGTTTCTATCTCTCTCTCCCTCTCCCTTCCTCTCTGAAATCAATTAAATATATATATGTATATATAAACTAGAGGCCCGGTGCACAAAAATTTGTGCACTCAGGGGGGTCCCTCAGCCCGGCCTATGCCCTCTTGCAGTCTGGGACCCATCTGAGGATGTCCACCTGCTGGCTTAGGCCCGCTCCTGGGGGATCGGGCCCAAGCTGGCAGTCAGACATCCCTCTGGCAGCCCGGCAGCCCTCGGGGGATGTCCACTTGCCAGCGGGGAGCAGGCCTAAGCTGAAGTC
>NW_005360124.1:12485162-12543738 GCF_000412655.1 Myotis brandtii | reverse complement strand
TTTATTTACCTTCTATAATTGAAACTTTGTAGCTTTGAGAGGAGCTCAGAGCCAGCCAGGGCAGGCGGAAGGGAAGCCTCCTGCTCGCTCCAGCTCCATGGCCACGGCCAGCTGAAAGCAGGTATCTGGGGTTTATTTAACTTCTATAATTGAAACTTTGTTGCTTTGAGTGGAGCTCAGATCCGCTGCGGCAAGCAGGAAGCTTGGCTTCCTCCATCATTGGGGCAACCAAGCCTCCTGCTTGCTCCAGCTCCGTGGCTACCGGCCGCCATCTTGATTGGGTTAATTTGCATACAGTCGCTCTGATTGGCTGGTAGGCGTGGCTTAAGGCATAGCAAAGGTATGGTCAATTTGCATGTTTGTCTTTTATTAGTGTAGATTGTTAAACTTAAAAAAATGTCTAGGAATGTTAAGTGACTTGCCCACAGTCACATAGTAGAATCCACGTCTCTGGACTTTTTCACCATGACATCCCTGTGTGGCAGCAACCCAGGCAATCACCAAAACTGGCCCAACTGGAGAAATCCTTTTCTCTCAAGTGACTGTGCAAACACTCTCCCTGCATCTCTTAGCTGATGTAGAGTAAAGTGCCTCCCATTTGCTGTGCTGAAGGTAACTGTTAAAGGAGTCTAGAGGCAAATTAGAAAACATCGATTGCACTTTCTTCCTCTAGAGTGAGAAATTAAATCAACCGAGCAAAATTAGAATATCCCAGCTGCAGCGTCAAGGGAGCCCGCAGCAGGGCCCAGCACAGCGTGAGAAGCAGAGTCGGCCCTGTACACTGAAACACAGAATCCAACCCCACAACGTTTCCTAGGTTCTCACAGACCCTGCTGCTCCAAGCCAGAGCACACCCAGCCACACAGTGGTTTTCTCTGGGAGCAAGTGCTGATTATGCCTGGGAAGCTTAGGGCATCTAGGGTCAAGATTTAAATCACCTCTTGAGGCTCATTTCACAGACCATCCCCTGCCCAAGGTTTTCTGAGTCTTCTCACCTTCATTGTTTTCTCCATTATCTAAATTTTACCCAGAATTTCTGAATAGAAGGGGCTTTCTGGAAAGTAAGCACATTGATGATTTTTTTTGTTAGTTTAGTTTATATGCTTTAAAAAAAATTGCAGTTTCTAAAAGTGCTTTTATTCATACTTTACAAAGCTTGAGAAATCAGTTGTCTATAATTGTCTCTAACAACTGCCCATATTATTATGTGGAAGATGTGGTGGATTTTGTGGGAGCAGGGAGTCCCTGGCCCGGGCTACCACTGGCACCTCCTCTGATCTGCTACCATGGGATATTTTCATGTTAACAAATGCAATTTTATCAGAACTTCAGAAAAAATATACAGCTCCATGAGGATAGGGACTCTGTCTGTGTATACACGATTATACCCAGCACCTAGAACCAGGTTAGCACATCGTAGGCACTAACTATTTGTTGGATGAGTAGAGGAATGCATGGATAGATGGATGAATCAATGAATGAATGAGAAACCTTGGCTGTCAAAGTACTTTATAGAAAGCCATTCTTTCAATGGGTTAAAGAGGCTTAGAGAACCGAGTTCTAGCAATAACGGAATTTTATTTCCTACAGAAATTTCAATGAGCTTTTTGTAGATAAAAGGGCACAGCTAAAAGAAATCCCAAGCTTCAGTAAGAAAATTCAGTGTTTTGTTAACATGCAGCTCAATATTACCACCACTAACTCCCACCCATGGTGCTGGGACCAACGTCAGCCCAGCATAATCTCCACACTGTGGTGATAATGTACAAAGCCACATGAAGAGTGCCACTGGGCTGCACCTGGAGCCGCATGTTTTTCTGGGAATTGTACTAATTCCTGAGGAAGACTCGGCCATCATTCACAGAGGCTATGGGGTGGTCATCATGTTTTCCAGATTAAGGCCTCTCATGTATCAATTTGCTTTCTGGAGACTCCAACTGTAGGAGGAATATCTGTATTTTCCTGTTGTAGTTATTCTTTACCAATCGAGTTCCCCAATTAGAGCCGAAGCCGGGGCTATATTTTATAATCACCTACGTAATAGTAAAATCGCCTTCCTTCCTCACAATAAAATAATGCTGGTATGAGCCCTGTGTGACTGCTGAGGATTTTGAGGTTCTGAGAAGTTAATTTGGCCGAGGTCACGCCGCTAATGAGAGAAAGTCAGACATGACTTTCAAGCCAATGCTCTTAAGCATCTCCCCAAAACTGTCACCGCGCTCACAGCTAAGTTGTAGGTCTCTATCAATGATGTTACCTGAGTCCTGTAGATAACTAGAATAAGACGGAAAGGGAGAGGTAAGCGAGTGGTAGGGAAAGAGGAAGGAAAGGAGGGAGAAAAACATAGAAAAAGGCCAATTTTATTCTTGCTCATTCTAACCCATTTCTCAAAAGCCAATTAGCCACAGAGTGGTTTTGATAGCTGTGTAAGCCCAACTGTATCAGCAGCCTCTGACCCAGCTTCTGTAGCCCTAAAGGGAGTTTTCTTCCCACTTCCATAAAAGAAAAAAACACAGAACTTCATCCAACTGTGGGTACTATTCCCAAAATACAAGTCCTTGTTTAACAACAGAACTTTACTGGACAGCAAATAGAGCCAAGCACAAGTAAGGAGATGGGAAGCTTGGGTCTCTGACCCTGAGAAAATAATTTTCATACCCAGGTGGCACAAGGGACTTATCTTGCCTGCCCAAACCCCATTGATTGATGTGGCTGCCAGAGCCCTTTGCTGTGGATTCTATGCCTGAGTCCAGGCTGAATGGGTGAGTGTTGTCAGTTACCAATGTCAACCAAGGGCGCCTGGTGGAGAAGCTTCTAGCGCAATGCCTACACTGAGTATATACTCAACAAGTATTGTTTCCTTTACTGTGAATTAAGCCCTTCATGTTGACCAGAGCACCGAGTACCAGAGATTAATGTTTTCCTCACCCGGCATTATACCATTCTCCGGATAGACAAAGACCTGAGGACAGATAACAGGCGTTGATAAAAGAAGAAGGATTTTGCCTGGTGGGTGAAAATCTATATGCCAGTGGTCAAGACCAACCCTGTGTCAACAAGTCCTATTGGCAGCAATTAGATTCCTCTTATTCTAGCGAAGCCCTAAATTCATCCTCATCGTGGTACGACACTCCCTGATTGGGTAGGACTCTTAGCGAAGTCCAACGATGACGGTTATTTTCTGCCCTAGGAAACTTGCTGACAGGCCTCCTTTCAAACCAAAAGCGTGAAATGCTTTTCACTCCACGGAACTGGGTCCACATGACACATACTGATTGAGCCTACAGAATCCTGAGGGCTATATAAAGTACTTCAGCTTCCCACTGCCTATGCATCGCATGGACCTCCCTCTCCCTGTCACCTTGGCAGCAGCCTGGGGTTGTTCTCAAACAGTTAATAAGAATGAAGACCCGTTAGGAGCTGAATAGATGTCCTTAAACTGGAGAGCTGAGTTGCTTTTCCAGTCTCCTGATGGGCATTCTGACCTGGGTCCCTCTTTGACATGCCTCTGGGAGCCTCTGAGAGCTTACATAATTGATAGTCACTCATTTCCTGAGCAGCAGGTGACAGAGATCAAAGATGGCTCCAATCAGTGACACCACTGAACCGCCCTGTGAATGGCGTCATCTCCAGGCGCCCCCGTTTCTGGCATTGTAATTTCCTGGTACATCTGACCTAAATCAAATCCAGGCTCACAACAGGCCACATAAATGGCATCAGTCAAAGGAAGAGTGTCAAAATGCATTTCCCTCTCACACCGCCCTGCAATTTCCTCACCTTGGGATTATACGTTAGCACGGCCATGGTTATTATTTCTGTTGCAAGTAAAAATACGATCAGCCAGTCCGATTCCCTGAGAAAACATCCCTGACATTTACCTTTGTGCTTCCAGAAAGCTTAGCTTGCCACACTGCTATGAGGGCAGAAAAAAAGAAAAGAGTCCTGATTCCTTCAAAGAAGTTACAGGAGGCAAAGGGGCAAATCATTTTGTTAGGAAAATAGACTGTCTTCAGGGGTGGGGGCGAGGGCTGACTGCATGGAACTTCCATACTTTGAGACTCTCATAGTTTGCCTTTTGGAGTCTGGTTTCTGAACAAGAAGGCAGAGACATGACTGGCTTAGAACAGTTACCAGCACACGGTAGGCACTCAATAAATATTAAGTGTCTGGAGGAAGCCCTCTGCAGCAAGAATATTCCTGACAGTGTCCTAGGAAATAAGCAGGGTAGAGAGAGGACCGGCAGATCTGAATGCAAACGCCATCACTTACTGCCTCGCTGGGGGCAAGTCACCTTACTCAGAGACTGTTTTCTTGAGGGTAATTTGAGAGTAAGGACAGAGCCTGGCTTCTCAGAAATGCAGGCGGTGGTCTGTGAAATGGGCATGTACCAGGTAGGGTCTAGTTGGTTGATAAAAGGAGTCCTGGCTTCAGGGTCTATGTTAGGTGTCCTCATTAGACTACAAGAGTTCTTTACTGCAGATAAAATATGCTGTCCCTCTGTGAGACTCTCATAAAAGATGTGAGGCCCTTCCTTTCGTGGTTATCAAGTTATTTGCACAAGAGGAAATGGAGGAGCTACATTTTTAGCAACAGATATATGCATGTTATAAGTGCCCTTGGGCAGCTATAAAACCTAACAGACCAAGGAGAGCCACACTCTGCTTCCTGATTTAATGTATCAGATACAAGGTAAGGTAAACCAACTGTGTGAGGCTCTTCAATAACGAGGCTCTGCTTTTAGATACCACTGTCTTGGTCCAAACAAAGAAGGGAAATCTTATGTGTGGTTGTAATTGTGGTAAGAACATTTAACATGACACCTACCTCTTCACCAAATTTGAAGTGTACAATACAGCAGTGAAATCTTATACTTTCCCACCTGCTTCTAGTGCCATGAAACAGCCCTCCCACGATCAGGGCTGGTGGCTCTCCACCCTCGACAGACAATGAGTTGGTAAAGCATCAGCCCATCAACTAAACCACAGAATTTAGATAAATATGTAAACTGGGGATTTTTGCAGATTTCAAGGAAGCCACCTGTTACTCTCCTCTGGATCATGTTGCTTTCTCATCCCACCTCCCCAGTCTCCTCTACCCAGTTTCCCCTCCGGGAAAATGGGGCAAATACTACTGATGCATCCCACTCTCTCCTCTGAAACCCTCTCTATTTCTGCCCTATTGGCTTTTTCTTCCTATGCAGGCTGTTCCCATTTTGACCTCATTTCACCAGCCCTACCTCTAGGGGCTCCTTCTTGTAACTGGGGACTTAGCTCCCCCAATGCCCAAATTTCCTACCTTAGATTGCGTCCTCAGTTTTAGCAATAAAAGTGAGTTAAGATCTGTGCAAGGGAATCTGTCATGTTCACTTAGAACAGATCCTATGTAGACTCACAATAATATATTAGCTGGATGAATGAATAAATGAAAGAATGAAGCAAACGAACGAAGACACATACATACAACCAGCCTGTATAGAAATCTTGGGTGTTAATGGTTTTGACAACTGGGATTTATTTTAAACCTATTACTGCACTACAAAATTACCCTTCATCAATCAGACACTGTTCTGAAGAATTCTATCTTAAGCGCCTGTATCTCAAGTAATTATACTAAAATGGTGTTATTAGAGCTAGCTCAAGAAAATTACCCAGCAAATGAATGGGATTTAAAAGGAAAAAAATCATTTTTAAAGAGATTTCTAATTACATAGTTTAAAAAAATTACCAGGGTTTCCATCCCATCTACGCCCTGAGTTTCATAAAAAGCCTTAGATAGCGGCAGCTTTCATGACCACTGACCTCTTCTCACCCAATGTTATAATGTGTGGTGCTGCAGAATCATTAAAAGCACCGGCTCCATAGTCTGTGCTAGTCAGCTGGGGATGGGGGTGAGAGTGGGGGTTAGGCAAGTACTTCGCCTCTCCAGGCTTCCCTCTCTTCATCTCCCAAATGTGCATAATAGCTAATTCGAAGGATCCATGTAGAAAGTGCTTTGCACAGTGCCCAGCGCACAGTGAGCATTGAATAAATGTCAACCACTTTCTTTTCACTGTAAAATGCTTCTCTATCAGGTCACTTGAAGAGTGTCTAAGATTTGTCATCTCTCCAGCAGTGAGTAACATTCCCTTCTTGTGTGTTTGCTAAATAAACGTCATTTAATGTACTGGCTCTCCTCTCCCAACTTCTGCCATAGAAAGAAAATATTAACCAACCCCAAATGAAAGTTTATTATATATACATATATATATATACGTATGCATATTAGATATAAATATAATAAGTAGGTTTACAGTTATGAGTACATGAAAGAGTTTATTCTTGTACTATTATTTATTATATTTATTTGTATTATGTAAACCTACTTCTTTATATCTCATATATAAAACAATATGCACATAGAAATATATATAAAGAAAATATATTCATGCTTGTGACCTTTACAATATTGTGAGACCCTAGAGCAGTGGTTCTCAACCTTTCTAATGCCGCGACCCTTTAATACAGTTTCTCATGTTGTAGTGACCCTCAACCATAAAATTATTTTTGTTGCTACTTCATAACTGTAATTTTGCTACTGTTATGAATCGTAATGTAAATATCTGATATGCTATATGTGTTTTCCGATGGTTGCGACCCACAGGTTGAGAACCGCTGCCCTAGAGGGTGGCGGTGGATGATAATGACTAAAATCCATTGAGTGCTTACCATGCGGCAGACACTGTTCTAAGTGCTTTGCATGTACTAACTCATTTTATGTTCACAAGAAGCCAATCACCACATGTTTTTTAACCTCTATGCACTCAGTAAGTGATGGTTATCAATGTACCATTATGGGTTGGATAGTCTAGTGGGTAAGAACACTCCTGGCTCCTTATTAGGAGTGTGACTTTAGGCAAGTTACTCTCCATATACAAAATGGGAATAATAACAACAACATGTGCAACTACTATAAAGATTAACTGGCACATGTAAATGGCTAGAATAGTGCCAAGCACACGGTACACGTTCAGTAAATTTTAGCAAAATTTATCATGAGTCCATTTAAAAATAAAATAATACCCATCCTATGAAGTAAAATCCATTTCATTGGTTATAAATACAAATAAGCAAAGCTCACTTTTCTTGTAGGAAAATGGGGGGGGGGGAAATGGGTCAAAGTTTGAATTGACACTTAAAACCTGAATTACTGTTGGAGTAGCCAGGAAAACAAAGGAATGGTCATTTATTGTCTAGGATGAATTAGTCATCATTCACCTGTGGTATCCAGGGAACCCTTTGATAACTAGCTCAAACTTGTGAATGATCTCCTTTGGGTATAACATGTCTATGGATAGAATTGAGCTAGACACACCTCTTAGAAGGGAATGCATTCACATTTGTTCACATCACAAACATGTGGAGCATCTACTCTGTGACACACATTGATCATGGCACTGGAGGATCCACCAGTGAATGAAACAAAGTCCCTGCTCTTGGGAGTGTGCACTCTTTCAGGTGAGGTAGGCAGCAAACAGATAAGCACATAACATGCCAGGTCAGGTAGTGATAATACCATATCTAATTAGCAAATTTGCATTTGCAAAAGTACCCGCTCCAAAAAATACTGAAAGTAGAGGGAAAAGATTATAACAGTTGCTGGACCATAATAACACATTAGATCAGCTAACTCAGTTACTTGACCCCAATCCTCCGCCAGAATCCTCTGAATGAAAGCAGAAGAGGTGAAGAGAAGGGCCTTGGGCACAGTGGAGGGAATGTGTGCCAGTTTTCTCCATCCCTGCCAGGGCAGGAGGCTGGCCTTAGCCAAGAACCCTGGAGAGAGAGGAAGCACTTCAGAGACTGAACCAGCCCTGGCTTTGGTCCTTTCCCCCCGCCTCCCCCATCTCTCCCCAGGCCCTAGTGACACCACCTGACCTCCAACAGGAGGCACAGCCCAACCTGATCCCTACAGCTCAGTCCTGACCTGATGGTGGTGGGATTTCTAGAGCTTTGATATGACATCCAGACCCCAGTACCTAGACCTCTTGACCATTTCTGACATATACTCATGCTCTGAAAATCGGGCTTCATCCCTGTTCATGAGACTTGGTTCCCAACCAAAGACACACATCTGGTGACAAGATTCCTGGTTTAATCTCTGTACCGAAGCCCATTCTGGTCACCTGCTGAGCACTCTAGTGCCCCTTGGAATGGGGACTATGTGACTTGTGCTCATTTCATAGTCTCTCACAGACCCTCCATGCTACCATGCTACTGACAGGCAACTGCTGCCAGCCTTTTCAAGTTGGGCCAGTTTCTTGACTGCTTACTGAGGAACCTGCCTGCCTTCCTGTTGGAACCCTGCCACAATGACTGATTGCCTGGCCCATGAGTTTTGCTCTGTTGCCATGGAGCTCCTGAAATCTCATTGTGGCTGCTCAACAGGATTTCTCCTGGGGCAAGCAGTGGGAACCATCACTCCACACCTCACCTGCATATTACAACCATTAAAAAGGCAGATCAGTACACTTCTAGGGCTTTATTGCAGTGGTTAACACCAAACACCAAGGTGTTATGTCCAGATTGACAACTAGAGTCTTCCTACCCGCTCTGCATGGAATCAGCTGAGAATCAGATCTCCCTGTATTATGCTCCAAACATTTGCACATCTCTATTATCAAAGCTTATGTTTTGATAATTACATGATTATTTGACTAATGTCTATCTCCTCTATTTGACTGTAAACTCCATGCGGGCAGGGGATGCATCTGCTTTGCTCAGACTGTATCTACTGAATCAAGTGGAGAGTTGGATCATCAACAGAAGGGGGTTTCTGGTTGACTGACTCAAGGTCAGCCTTGATTCAGCCCATCCATGAGCTGAAATCATGACAAACTGGCTTCAGGGCAGAGGATCTCAATGTCAACCTCTTGCTGAACATTCCTTTTTATTTTCTGTTTCTAGTCAAACCTGGGGATCTGATGAGGGCATTGCTTTCCCTGTAAGGTTCTCAAATGTGGTTAGCTTTCTTTCCTGCAGCCTCATTTGCCTGGACGAGGGGGAACAGTAGGTATCTTTACTTCTCAAAGTTGCTTCCAGACCATTCTCCTAAACTCCCTCAGCTTTGAAACTCATCTTATTAACTATATATTATCCACTACACCTCATTGTTTCAATCATTCAATAATCTCTTAGCTTCATTCCTTGGGTTCTGGGTCTTGTCATCATAATCCTGGATGGTTTCAATATATATATGTAGATAATCCTACTAACACTGTGACTCCAAGTTCCTGTCCTCTGATGATCTGGTTCTTGCCTCACTCCATCCACTCAGTATCACCTTCAACCTCATCATGAGTTATAACTGCATTCTCCGTGAACTCAGCGAGGTGGGTGATTTAAGGGAAGTCCCCGCTGCCTATTACAACTAACAATTAAAAATACTTATGTAATTGGAATGAAACCATTTAGGTTTATCCTTAGTCAACAAAAAATTCAGGCTAAAGTAAGAGAAATGAAAGAACCAGGAGTTTCCATGTACTTTCACAAGTAATTGTGGCTGTGTAATATGCTTCTGGTAGAGGCCATTGCTGCCAGAGGTAATTTAAGAAGAAAAATCTTTAAAAAAATGTGGTCCATTGATCCTGCGATTAATTCATTTGAGGAGTATTTAGAATTGTAAGTGTTGGTTGATAAATCTCATGAAATACTATAGTGGATGCTTGATTTTTTTTTTTGCCAAGGGCATCTATTCGTCCTGTGTCCCCTAAGAGACCTTTCAATATCCATCTCTCCTCTAATCTTGACTCACTGGGGTTCAACTGCCTCCCTGATCCCCCAAATCCAGGCAAGGAGAACACATCATTGGTCTGAGGCCACATTCCCTTCATCATCATAATTGGTAGTGTGATGGGAAGGTGACCCAGTCAGTGAGACTTCTGTTGGGCTTCCAGGAAAGACTCTCACTGCTGAACACTGTAGTTGGCAAGATGTGGTGCTTCTGCATGCATCTTACTTCAGTAGGGGAGAGCCTACCTGAGAATGTGGACAAACTGAAAAGGAATCCAGTGATGGAGCGAGGACAAAAGGACCCCGGTGTTGTTGAGTATCTACGTGAAACTGCACACGTGGTCAGTTACGTCAGCTGTGACAGTCAGTGACATATGTCCCCACACTGTTTCCTCTTCCTGAGCACACAAGAAAGCTACTTTCTCCGTCTCCCTTGTGGAGTCTATGAGACCAAACTCAGGCCAAAGAAATATGTGCAGAAATGATAGAAGCCACTTCCAAGCCATTTCCTAAAAACATCCTACTAGTTCGTCTAGTACTCCCCCCCCCCCCCCCATCGCACTCTTGGAGATGTCCCAGAAGGTGCAAAACAGAGTATTGTGATATAAGAACCTGGGTGGGGGGGGGTGAAGCTGGAGGCAGTATCAGGGAAGACCTCTGTGGGAATGACATTGGAACAGAGGCCTAATTTGCAAAAGTAAGCAAGTAATAAGGCTACTCGGGAGAAGAGAGGGAGAAAGGACATTCCCAGTAGATTAAAAAAAAAAAACTAGTGCAAAGGAAGGGCTGGGCATACTGGAGGGACAAAAAGGCAGCCAGTGTCACTGGAGCTTATCAACAGCAGGAGAATGAAAAGGTTCTGCAGTTTAGGAGGGGCCAGTAGTTGAAGCAAGAAATAATGATGCTTTGGACCAAATTGGTAGCAAAGGAGATGGGGAAAAGCTGGAAAATTCATGATACTTTTGGAAGTATTACAGACAAAACATGCCAGTTGGTTGGAAATTAAGGAAGACAAAAAGGGGGGAAAAATCAATGATGTCTCCTAAGTTTTTGGCTTGAACAACTGGTTAGATGGTGATGCCATTTAATCAGATTGTGAGATGAGAAAAGAACCAGGTTGTGTGTGTTTTTGACATGTTAAGTTTGATCTGCCTGTTAAAGATCTATGTGGAGCCCGGCCAGTGTGGCTCAGCAGTTGAGAGTGGACTCTTGACCCATGCACCAAGAGGTCGTTGGTTCAGTTCCCGTCAGGGCACATGCCTGAGTTGCAGGCTTGATCCCCAGTAGGGGGTGTGCAGGAGGGAGCCGATTGATTTTTGTGCTTGTACTCATTCCTGTCTCTCCTCTCTTCCTCTCTCTCTAAAAATCAATAAAAACATATTGTACCAAAAAAAGATCTATGTGGAAAGGTCAACATAGACATCAGATCTTAGTTCTTCTAAACCATGAAGATGATGATGATGATGGCAGCTACTGTTTACGGAGCATGTATTATATGCCAGGCATGTGTGAGGTGCTTTACATAGATCATCTCATGTAATCTCACCACATCCCGCTAAGCTAGCACTCCCATTTTCACAGATGAGGAAGCTGAGGCTCAGATTGGGTAAGGCAACTTGTCAACAGTAACATGGTTACTAAATAAATAAATAGTAGAGTTCTACTTCATATGGGTGAGACCTTGTCACAAAGTGGGTCATGTCTCCTGAACTAGAATATAAGATGCTTGAGGGAAGGGCAGTATCTTTTCACTTTTTAAATTCTCAAAGGACTCAGCCCAATGCTTTGTACGAAGAAAATGCTCAGTAGACCCAAACAGAGAAGGTTTCCACTCTAGTTTTCTTTTCTCTGCTCTTTCACTTCCTCATTCCTTAGCTCAATGTAACAAGGGGATTCCAACCCATTGGTTCACCCTCCTCTTCACGGGCATTTAGGACACACTACAGAGGGGTATGTAAAGTACAACATGATATGATTCGGGGCACAAAGTCATCAGAAAAGGAGGTGGGGTGGCCTTAGCATACAGCTTTCATTTCGTGGCTCATTTAGCCAATGGTTTTCAATCAGGCCTTCGGGTTATTGGGACAGTCTTTAGTTCATTAAAGTTAAACTCATCCTGTGCCCACCCCCACCAAACTCAAATCGTTTCCAAAAAGAGCTAAAAAAAATAAGCAAGAAAATCTGAGATCCTAACTGGATCAGACTCAAACAATTCAAACTGGGATTGGCTTTTCTATTTCTCTCCTGCCAAACGCTTTAGGCCAATCTTCCACTTGATGAAATAGGAAAAGTGTAATTCAAACACACTCACCGTAGGCTCCCCCTTCAATTTTAAGAGAAATGAGGTTCCAGAATCCAAAATGAAGTTCATACTGCTTCTCAATAAAGGTGGTTTGGTGGGAAAGCCCAGATAGGCTCATGCTGCTCTCTTCTTGGATGGGCCTCTCTCCTTCCTTCCATGGACTCAGTCTTGCCAATCCCTTAAGCCTCAGCTCAAATGGTTGGCTCAAGGGCTCCTCTACTGTGCTTTTGTGCTTGTGCTCATCCCTGTCTTGGTTTTTTTTTAATGATGAGATATGCCATTAATCTTTTTCTCTCCCTCACAGACTATGAGCTCCTCATGGAGAGGCACACTTCTCACCCACCTTAGAAACCCCAGGAGTTAGCCCAGTTCGGTGAGATACAGGGAGGTGCCAGAGATAGCTGTTGCTCTGAATGGTGGACAGACTGGCATTGTGTTGCCAGGAGAATAGGAATCCGTGGACACAGGAAACTTGGTGCTAGTCCTGGCTTTGGCCTGACTCCCTGTGTGCTGCTGAGTAAGCTCTGTACCCTCTCTGGGTCTTTGTTCATCAGCTAAAACAATGGGGCTGAACCGGCTCAGCTCTGAAGGCCTTGCAGCCCTGGAACTGAGCGGTGTTTTGTGCACAGATGGGAAAGCAAGTGAGGATAATGCATTCACACAGCTGGCTCTGCAAGGCCTTCACCATTAATCACAATTCTCCAGTTTGACAAAATCCCTCCCCAAACGATCTCAAAAGGATGCTGCACACAATGAAGGAGAAATAATCACCCTCAATTTCCAGACAGAGAACCGTGTTCTCATGTCTACTAATTGTGCCCGTCCCTTTGCAGCCAAGAGCATACACAGGCTTCCCCTGGCTCCACCCACCCACCCTCGCTTTTCCAAGGTGCAGTGGGCAGGGGACATGCCTGGGTACCAGGGGGAAGTGGGGTCTGGCTCCCTGGCATGCACTGCAGACAGCTAAACAGCACAGAGAGTATTCTGCACGTTTTAATCTCCAAATCTGGTTCTAAACTCCGCATTAAGACCAACGTCCTAAAGAACGCCAGGGGTTTCAGCAGAAAGTGTTTAGCCAAAGCAAATCTGAACACACCCTTGAAGAAAACGCGTTCCCCTCATTACCAGGACTCCAGGAGGGTCCCTGTACCTCTGTCCCAAACTGAGAGGAGGTGACAACTTTCATGTGATGCTTCCCTCCTGTGGACAAGCCAGGCCTGGGCGAGGAGAGAATGCGTCCTGTTTGAAGTGCTGATGCCTCCTGGTTGACTACCTTTCCCCTCCCTCCATGTGCGGGTCTTCCTTCCTTTTCTTTATTATTGTCTTTCTGCTTCCGGGCTTCTCCTGTGGACTCCTGAATCCACAGTTACTACAAAGATATTCCAGAGAAATAGCATTTTATACTTTCAAATGTAGGTGACTCACGAACATTCTTGAAGGTCTTCATGTATAAGACGCCCAGTCTCTTTAACTAAGTGCCCTCCTCAAAGCTGAGGGCCATGCTTGCCACCGACACTACGTGCCCAGTGCCAATAAGCCCGGTCTGTAATGTGCGCTCATGTCTCCTAACCGACTTTGATGGGATGGGGGTGTTTAGTGCTAGTGACCAGTCCTCACCTTACAGAATCAATGCTGAAATTAAGTTTTCAGAATTAATTCTAACTGGCTTACATTTTCTTGCTTGTAAGAGTGATTTTTTTTAGATGGTTTGTGCGAATACTGTTATACTGGGCATCAGTTACAAAAATAAAGGCAAAAGTGGAGGGGAAAAAAAAAGAGTGATTTTTTTTGTACATTCGTCATTTTCAATAATTAGAAAGCCATTTACCTAAATTACCCCTTTTAGAATGCTGAACAGGAAACGAAAGTCCCTCCATATCCTACAGTCACAGTGTTTTATGATAGCTTCATTCATAGGAATCCACAAAGCTCACTATTTCTGTGGCAAAGAAAGTGGTCTGTTAAAGAAGATTTTCTTTTTACTGTTAAGACTAAAGTTGTCTTGAACCCAAAAACCAAACTATAAATATGACTGTAGTCCTGAGTAGGGCCTGAAGGTTTCTATATACCCGTACATGGGAATGTTATATCATTTTACCTGCAACCCAGAAGTGTTACAAAATGCCATATATGAAGCTTACTAGTCATTCAAATACTGCAGAGTAATTATCACTGTCAGAAGACCTTAACCTTTGGCACTGCAATGTCTACCCCCTCATAGTAGCACAGTATTTTCTGAAAATAAAGTATTTAAAATACAACGCCAAGAGTCTGCATTTCTATTACATGTTTAAAATTTACCCACTGAAAGTCCTTACCACAACATTCGGAAGTTGATGTAAATAGACCTGTGCTTATCTTTGTTTCGTCATTTTTAATCTGTGGGAAGCGTTTCTTCTTTCCTTCTAGAACTGGTTTTTAAATCAGCAACCACACTATCATGCATATATGATATGCAGTTGCTTGGATAGGAAAAAATGGCGTGTGTGATAAGTAACTTGCTTAGATCTCATCCAATTATCACCAAAAAACATTTAAAGAATTATAAACATAAGAGCTGTCCAACAATCGTCAACAAGGGGGTGAAAGAAAAAAACATTAAAGAGACCCCGAAGTAGTGATGAGCCGAGGTTCTTCATGTGTGAGCGGAGAATAGATGGAATATGTGTTTTGGGAAATTACAGGGAGTTAACCTTGCAAGCACATGCCTGAAGCACAAGCATTATTTTTATGCGCCAGTTTAGAAAACAATGGCATAGAAAACAAAGCTTTGGCCATTTGCTGAAAGGAAATTTCAAATGAGGTCAATTCTTTCACACTCCTATTGGCTCCAACAAAAGCCAAAGTAGATAAGAGGGCAAGGATTAAAGTAAAACATATTAAGCAAATAAACAAAGTATACACTTACTTTTCAAAATGGAAATACTTTGTTTCATCAGCTCTTTTTATCCCTGAAGGACTCATTACTTAGCAAAAGAAATTTTGTTCAGTGAAGCTCTCCTGAATAACTTCCATGACCTTGAACATTCAACTCTTACATAACTCGCAGTAGTTCCGAGTTGGGCTGAATGTTTTTAGTGCATTTGTGTGAAATATAGGTGTTGGGTCTTCTCGTATTAAATCCATTGATGTTCCTTCTTTATGCTGAGGAGGCCTCGGCTCTCTCCTTCCCTGTGCGGGGGCACAGGCTTTGGGTCTTTTTCCTATTGGTTCTTCCTATTCTTTGTCCTTGTAAACAGTTTCTGGGATTATCTATGTCCTACCATGGCTGCAGCAATGGGTAAGGGTAGTACTTCTCACACTTTAACGTGCCTAAAACTATCTGGGTGGGGGGTAGTCATAAAAATGTCCATTCTGCCTGGTTGGTGTGGCTCTGTGGTTGAGCATCAACCCATAAACCCAGAGATCACCAGTTCGATTCCCCATCAGGGCACATGCCCAGGTTGCTGACTCAATCCCCAGTAGGGGATGTGCAGGAGTTGATTGATGTTTCTATCTCGCTATCCCTCTTCCTTCCTCTCTCTCTCAAGTCAATAAAAACATATTAAAAAATAAAATGCCCATTCTTACGCAGTAGGTTTGGGTGGGGCCCAAGAATCTGCATTTCTAGTAAGCGCCCAGGTGCTGCTGTTGCTGCTGCTGATCCACAAACCACACTGAGTCACAGGAACCTGGGCACAGCCAAGGTCTCCAGTCCCCAACTCCCCTGGGGAGCCAATGTCAAGCCAGCCCTTGAATGAACAGTCCTGATGTCCCCGGATTATTATTTCCCATGAAAGAGGTAATCAGAGGAAGACACACCAAGGACTGTCAGAGGAATTAAGGAGGGAGAGGAGGGAAGAAGAATGACAAAGTTACCTGGATGAGATTACGAAGGGAGGGTGGTTGTGGTGAATACAATATGATTGGGATAATAATAGATGATTATGATATGACTGGGGCTTATAATAACATATAAAAATAGGCCCTGGTCGGGTAGCTCAGTTGGTTATAGCACCGTCCCCGATACCCCAAGGTTATATCAGGGCACATACAAAAATCAACCAAAGAATACATAAATAAGTGGAACAACAAATCAATGTTTCTGTCTCTTTCTCAAATCAATCAATAATTTTTTTTAAAAATAACATGATTGGGGATTGTTGCTGAGCAAAACACCAATAGGACAGGCTCGTCGAACTGACAGCCCAAGGAGTTCTGAGATGCCTCCCACCTGACATTTTGGCTCTTTTCTGATGACCAGGTGGGACCCAAACCAACCATGTAATACTTTCTGGCGGGGACACAGGGGTTCAGAGCACGGCCTTGGAGTCTCACAAGCCAGAATCATGTTTTGCTGTTACTCGCCAGGCAAGTGACCTAACCTCTCTTCACATAAATGTCCTCACCTGTCAGATAGGCTATTAACACCTACAGTTTCATTGTAAGAATTAAATGAGAAATACGGTATGAAGTACTGAATACAAAAGCAGGCATAACACAAACACGATTCACGACAACTATTATAAACACCATTAATAATAAAATATGGGTTCTACGTACATATGTTGTTACAGTTCACTCTTGAGGTGATGATCTGGGCGAGGAGACGGAAAACGAAGGCTCACATACCCTGTGTGCAAAAGCTGCCGCTGAGCGCCCAGGAAAGGTCTGTAATGTTGCCTTTGGCCTGAGCTCTAACACACACCAAGCAGGCAGTAAGTCTAAGGAACACTTATCTAATATTTAATATGTTTAAAGACGTATTTAAATAAATATCCTCCATAAATGTTTTCATAGTTAAATATTTAATATTTGAATTCTCCTTTCTCTTCCCTCTGGTTTGGTTTCCATGGGAATCTGTACCGGGGGGAGCTTCGAAGCATGCAAAGGACGTCCACCTCGTCCCGACTTCTGCCTTCCTGCTGGTTAATAGCATCACGTTTTATTAACGTGCAAAGACCTCTGAGACCATCTAGTCCTGTGGTCGGCAAACTGCGGCTCATGAGCCACATGTGGCTCTTTGGCCCCTTGAGTGTGGCTCTTCCTAAGCCTTAGGAGTACCCTAATTAAGTTAATAAAAATATACCCACCTACATAGTTTAAATTTAAAAAATTTGGCTCTCAAAAGAAATTTCCATCGTTGTACTGTTGATATTTGGCTCTGTTGACTAATGAGTTTGCCGACCACTGGTTTAGTCCAACCTGTTCCCCAGGGCTTGGGGCTATGTCACTCTTTCAATAAATATTTCAGTGGCTCTCAAATTCAAACGCCACTCTATGTCCATGGCCAGGAGTAGGAGGGTAGCTACCTGACTCTTATGCAATAAAGGGTATGGCTGGATGGTGACTGTTTCCCTTCATATTCAAGGGTACGTTTGGTTTATTCGTAGGTTCCCACGTTATTTCCAGATGGTTGAAGTTGCTGAAAGTTCACCAGCCTGTGGCTAAATCTAGCCCGATCCGCATGAGTTGAGACCCTCCTGATCCGCAGGCTGGTGGTAACTAATGATACCAGGACACTTCAGGAGATATCTCAAGTCGAGTTCAACAATCAGAGTGGTCTGGGGGATGGCTCTATTTCCCTCCCAGGATCTGAGTTTGAGAAGAGACCTTCATGTCATGCACACCAGTTTCCAAACCGTGTTCTGCAGCCACTCATGATCGGAATTGCCTCAGAGCCCCAGTAGAGAGGAAGGAAAACCAAGCCAGTGGGACTGTGGATACCTCCACCCGGGCAGAACCACTTCCTTCTTATCTATTTATATGTTGGGGTTCTGCCAGGAATGTTTTAACCACTAACGTGAAACTTTTTTATTTCCCAGGCGTCTAAATCCTTTCATTAAATGTGTCTGTGTATTCGTTACAATGGGGTTTAGCTACCCGTAACAGACTCACCAACTAAGAGCGAATGAACAAGATAGAAGTTTATTTCTCTTTCACGTAAAATCCAGATTGTGGCTAGCATGACTGTACCTGTTACTCGAGACTGGACAGCATCAAGTTTCCCGCTCCACCTTCCCAAATGTGTTTTCCTTTGCCTCATGGTTCAAGCTGGAGCTATGGCTATCACATCCGTGCTCAAGCGTGTTACAAGGAAGGGCACACACCACCCTTTAAGAACATCCCCTCCCCAGAAGCTGTGTTCTGTTTACATCTCATTGGCTAACACTCAGTCATGGCGGCTACTCAGATCTGCAAGGGAGGCTGTGCAATGTGGGCCCCCCCTTTCTGGTGGCCGTGCGCCCAGCTAAATATGGGGACTTCAAAACATCTAGAAGTAGAGAGAGATTGGAGGGCAAAAGTTTCTCTTCTGTTACACTCCATCTTCAGCCCAGTTAGCCTGGGCTCAAAGCTTAGAATATCTGATTTTCTCCTTAGATCTCCCCAGAGCTAGTGGATTAGAAAGGGCTATAAAGGCAGCTTGAAAAATGGCAGCTGAAACAGCAGTGGCTGCTGAAGTACATGCAGCAGCTCAGAGCCATTTACCGGGGGAGCGAATCAATATTTACAGGCCAACAAGGACCTGGGTTATGGGGGGAAGGTGAAATTATGTTTGGCATATTCTACTTAAGGCAGGGAAGGACTGATACACTATGGAAAGAGTCCCATCAACATGGTTAAAAGTCTTGAAAGATATTTAAAGTCATGAGCTTGGCCACCTGGGAAATCTGCCTGGTGCAGCATATCTCACTCTCTGAGTATTACAGGCCTCTGAGGGATGGAGGGAATCAGAGAGCATCTGGCTCCCCTCTAGGTCCCTGCACCTTGAATAGGGCCTGGCATGTCATGTGTGCTGAATGCATGAATGGCCCAGCTTGGGGGCCCGACACTCAGCTCTGCCAGGGGGGCTTTGACAGGATTCTTGTAAGAGCAAAGAGCAAGATTCACCTGGCAGGAGGTGGGGGGCGGAATCGCATTGGGCCTATCGTGCACTGAGGAATAGGTTTCCAGTCGTAGTGGACAGTGAAGTAGGATTCTTAAAAGTGCAAACCTCAAGCTTTCTACCATGATTCCTCCCCCCAAGCTTTGTTTTAGCTTATATTCCTCTCACCATTAGGATTATTGTTACTGAATTTTTTAACTGTTTCAAAATTTTTTTCAAAAAGTAGCCTAAACCAGGCACAAAAGGACACATGTTACATGATTCCACTTACATGAGGGCCCTAGAATAGTCACATCCATAGAGACAGAAAGTAGAAGGTGGCTGCCAAGGGCTGGGGTGGGAGAGGAGGGGGCGCTGCTTCAAGGGCACAGAGTCTCAGTTGCGGAAGATGGAAAGGTCCTGGAGATGGGTGCTGGTGATGGGAGCACAACAGTGCGAATGAACTTAATGCCACTGAACTGTACACTTGAAAATGATTAATATGGACCCAACTGGCATGGCTCAGTGGTTGAGCATCGACCTAGGAACCAGGAGGTCATGATTCGATTCCTGGTCAGGGCACAGGCCCGGGTTGTGGGTTCAATCCCCAGTAGGGGACATGTAGGAGACAGTTAATGAATGATTCTCTCTCATTACTGATTTTTCTATCCCTCTCTCCCTCTCCCTTCCTCTCTCTGAAAGCAATAAAAACATATTTAAAAAATGATTAAAGTGGTAAATTTTATGTCATATTTATTTTACAATAAAAAAATTCACCTAAATATTAATCTCATATATTAGAGAGCTGCACTTCATTCCTAAGGTCAATATTTTAAAAAGTGCTTTAACTATAGCCTAAAGCAACTTGGCAAAAACCATAAATGGTTTTTCAGCATTTCTTACAGTTCGCCCACAACAGGCAGGGTCCCTTCCCGGTCCTCCACAGGCGCCTCCCACAGTGTCCTCAGTGCAGTTTCTAAATGATTCACCAAACCAACTGCAAACCATTTAGTAACCTACGTCCTCACATATTCCCTCCAATACTCCAATACCAAACCGCTCATCGGTGCTCTCAAACCAGCTCATGGGAGTCTGATCATTTGTAAACTCCCACTGTCAACCTGAGACACCGGCCCCCCGCCCCCCAGGGGCAGGTACAGCGCTTTCACGGGTTCTCTGAGTGAGGTCCCCGGGCAGCGGGCAGCGGCAGGAGCATCGCCTGGGACTCTGCTGTCAATGCAAATTCTCAGGCCCCACCCAGACCTCCTGAACCAGACACTGGGGGCCTGGCCCCTGGCCTGTATGATCTCAAGTCCTTTAGGGGATCTTGGTGTTTGAGAACCGCTGCTCTTAGGGGTCTGTGACCTCCCAAACATTGAGAACCAGTGCGTTCACAGGAAGATGAGCGCAGTCGGAGTGCCAGTGCGAACTTCTTCACCAGGGCTTCCTAGTTAAAGGTTTGCTCTGCCTGTGGCATTCCTGCCAACCTCTCATCTGCTGACAGCCTTCGTGTCCCCCAGGAAACAAGCCCAAAGCTCCCCCACTGACCCGCTGGTTTGCCTCAGGAGAGCTGACTCCTGGTCAGGACCAAAGGAAGGGAATATTTCACCACTGCCATCTTCATGGAAACTCAGAGGAGGGCCGGAGGATGCAGCCGTGGCTGCCTATGATTGCCACTGACTGTGGTTAAAGTGACTCTGTAGAGACAGCACCAGGTTCTGGGGGTGGGAGACCCCGGTTTGGGGGTTCTCTTCCTAGCTGTGTGCCTTAGGTCCCCCACCTGTAACACGGGGGCAGCAGGGTTCTTGTTGGGGTCCAAAGAGAGGTGAGTGAAAGCCGTACTGAGAAAACAGTCAGAATCCAGCTCTACCACCTATCAGCTCCGTGCGACTTTAAAATAGGGGTGTCAACCCATCTCCCATCTCAGAGGGCGGTTGGGAGGATTAAATGAGGTAATATAAATGAAGGACATAGCACATTTCCTAAAAACCATTTAAAAAATCATAAAATGTTGAATATGAGTAATAACAGGAAAGCTTATAGCTCATCAGGTCTCCTTGGTATAATTTTAGAGCTCGAAGGAAAGGAAAATTGATAACTATGTGCAGCAGAGTCACATATTCTAACAACAAAAGAGATGCGAGCTACTGAGCTCATTCATGTGAACAAGAGAGAATATTCACTTTCAGAAAAAGTTTCAAATGCAAAACATTCACATATTCCAAACCCAAGGCGTCTCAGACTCCTTTTTTGGTAAGGAGGTCAGAGTCTCTGAACATAGCTCTTCAGATGGAATAAAGGATACTATTTAACATGCATATAACAGTAAACACTCTTTTAACTAATTTCATATCTATTACCTCAGAGAAAAGATAACACAAGGACATCTCCTGAAACATGGGCCAGTGTGATTTTTAGACTTCTCCATGACCTTGTGCTAAGGGGGATCTGCAACCATCCCACCTCCATACCTGCATTTGCTGGCTTGAATGACCCAATACCCACCTGCTGGAACTAGTAAGGGGCTGAATTACACCAATGCTGATCAGTCCTTCCAGATTAGTGGTCACCGTAGAGCCAAATGTTTGGGGGTGATGGCATTAATCTGTTTTGACCGATTTCCCTCTCTGAAGAGTCGCAGATTCATAGGAACCTTAAACGGACTTAACAAGAACAAAGAATGAAAGAGTTGGAAATATTTGAACTGAAAGTGCCTCTGACAGAGGTCTTTCTCCTCCAATATTAAACAATATTAAAAAACCATCACCCGGCAGTCTTCCTTGGCAGTGCTCGAATGAAAACACCGCCAACAGACAGGCAATTACTCTGATCTCTGACTCACAAACCAAACTACATTTCAGAGAGACTCGACTACATTTTCCAAACTTTGTTCCATTTCCCCCCAATTCCCAGGTGCCACAGTCAGCTGCAAACTTCCTAAAACGCAGATGATTTTAGCTGGTAACTACCAGGCCATAAGACTACACCCACACCACACTTGAAGTGAAATACTTAGACTATTTTGGTATTGAAAACAATCATTCATTCATCCAAGAGTTATATTGATTAAGCACCAACTATGACTATTCATAAGACACATAATTTATTCATTTTTATTTTTTAATAAAAATTGAGATATGGTTAATGTTCCATAAAATTAATCTTTTTTTAATGAATAATTCGGTGGTTTTTATGTTCACAAAGTTGTACAACTATCACCACTATCTAACTGTCCCCAAAAGAAACCCTGTGCTCATTAGCAGTCACTCACATTTAACCGACTGTCTGTCTCTGTGGCATTCTTTCATCCTATTACTTTTGGGCACCTTCTCAGCACCAGGCCTTGCAGGCACGAGGGACAGACGGGTGAACAAAACAGGCTGAGTCTCCCCCGATGGAGCTTTTCTTCTAGTGACTATGCACTTCACTGAATTAAAAATAACATACAGGGTGGGGCAAAAGTAGGTTAACAGTTCTTCCCATGGAAACTAATGCAAACTGGGGCAAAAGTAGGTTAACAGTTCTTCCCATGGAAAATAATGCAAACATTAATAAAGAATAATACAAGAGTAAACTCTGTGTTTTGCGTACTCAGCCATAAACCTGCATTTGCCCCACCTTGTAATACAAGAATAAACTCTGTGTTTCACGTACTCACAGCCGTAAACCTGCATTTGCCCCACCTTTTATATTTAGCGAGAAGGAAATACATGCAAGAAAATGCAATATGCTTAGTCTGGCAAATAAAGAGAACCCAAACACACACACCATCCAATAAGTGAAACCCATTCAACCATCATTCTTATCCAATGACTTTTTCTAGAAAACTGATGTGTGAGAATTTCCCCTTCTTGTCTGCTCCTGTTCCTCTGGGAGGGTTGCAAGAATCAGACCCAACAGCTGAAGAGCAAGAGGCAGGACTTGAAGCACGGCCTGGGCCATGGTCAAACAGCTTCTTTCCTGGTTTTGAGTTCACGTGCCTCCTTCCACAAACCACCATCTGAGCCTAATCACTGGCTTCAGACCTCGGCTTTAACCCCCAAAGAATAAGCTTCTGACCAAGGCCAAATCATCCTCCAAAATAGCAGTTTCCAACCAGAACTTCTGGACCCCACCCAGGCGATGAGAGCTGTGTCAGGCGGGACACAATGAAGCAATTTCACTTTTAATTTCTGAAGGCAGAGTGTGCTTAGGTCCCAGGAGTTCACAGTAACAGGATTTGCAGGATTGGACCTCCTGGATGTGAAATGTCCCGACCAGCTCGCATTTCAAAAGTTTTGCTGGAGCTCAAACACTGCTCCAAACTGACCGATCCCTGCCGTTTCCATCATAAACATGCTGTAATTCCTGAAAGAGACATTCCCCACAGGTACACACATACCGCCATTTCTTTATACATAAACATTCCCCAATTGTGTGAACTCAAACATAGTTAAGTGAAAGTGAAGAAAGAGAACTAGTGGTTAGGTTGAGTCTATGAAACAGCCTTTTTGTTTGGATCTAATCAGGCCACAAGGCCAAAGTGTTTCGTGTAATTGGAGTGACCTCATAATTTATCATCCAAACGAAATACTTTTGAGAGTGAAAGGGGCACATTTAACAAGCTGAGACAGCAGGAGTGAGTCTGGACAGTACCATACAAATGGGGATCGACATGCAGTCACTCTGTGTGTGGGCTTCGTGCCAGGTCCTAATTGAGAACCACCTCCCCAGCCCTGTCCCCAAGCCTGGGCTCTGGAAGGAAAGATCGGACACACTATAGTACATGTCAGAAAGTGCTAATGATTATAAAGAGATAATCTCTTATGATGGCTCTGTCATGCTCCTCAGAGAGACTCAAGTTGCCCTGGGATCTAAATAAACCAGTGATCAGTATAGGTCAGTCAGATGTTACGGGTCAACATTTGTGTGTGTAAGTAGATAAGTGGCGGGGCACAGTAAGGAAGAAAGACATTGGTGTGATTTTTTTTTTCTTTTAAAAGAAGTGGCGGGGCACAGTAAGGAAGAAAGACATTGGTGTTAATTTTTTTTTTCTTTTAAAAGAATGAATGAGCCCAGCTGGTGTGGCTCAGTGGTTGAGCATAGACCTATGAACCGGAAGGTCACAGTTCCATTCCTGGTCAGGCCACAAGCCCAGACTGCAGGCTCCATCCCCAGTAGGGGGCATAAAGGAGGCAGCCGATCATGATTCTCATCATTGATGTTTCTCTCTCTCCCCCTCTCCCTTCCTCTCTGAAATCAATAAAAATGTATTTTACAAAAAGAACCAAAAAGAATTAATGAGAAATACTTAAAAGCATGACAACTCAGTCATGACTAACATAAAACAATAGCTCACAATTGCAAAACAGAACACAGAAGGGTTGTTTTGGCTTTTTTTGTGTGTGTGTTTTTTTGGTAAAAACAATAACTATAACCTTTCTTCACAGCCCTTTTCTTATTTTTTTCAAGTAAATCAAGGGTATAACTAGTTTTTCTAAACTGTTCATATTTCTGAAGAATTTTACCTGCAGAGAAGCTTTTCTCATAACAATGTTTCTGCACCTGAATAATGGAACTGACCTCCTTTACAATAAAAGCATTATCTCAGGCCTCCCTCAGGCTAAGTAAAAAAAAATTATTATAAGGCTATAAATTCCTTATGTTTTAAGCTCTTCCATAGCTATAAAATCAGAACAAATTTATAACCGATAATACAAACAAATGCACAAAGCTAATAACATCCAAATGAATCGCATTAATTAACTTGACACATATTATTGAAATTATATTTCTCTGCTGTGGTCTGGTTCTTTCACGTTTGGCCTCCCCGTTAAATTGTCAGTTATGTGATGACTCAATTCTCCAACCACTGCTTCCTATTCGTGCAGCTCTCACTGTCACAATCACTGCCCCACGTTATCACCTGGCCTTGCCACGCCTGGCGGGGCATCATCTGTAATTATACTCACCTCCATCCTTTGAGCCACTATTAAAGAAAAACCCCTCGATGCCAGGGCACTAGTAACACACACGCCTATGTTGGCCCTGGGACAACCCAGCAGCATTTAGTTGCAAGGTGGTCGCCCACAGAGTGTAGAACATGCTTACCTTAAACCTTTTTAAAATTATCATCAAAATGAATTTCACTAGAATTGCAAGCTCCATGAGATCAGGGATTTGGGGCTCCTTTGTGGACTGTGTGTTCCCAGCACTTAGCAGAGTACATAGAAAGCACTCATTATATATCTATTCAATGAATGAATGAGTGAGTGAACGGAAATCTTTCAAGGGGGACTCATGTAGCCATAAGAAACACACCCATGTTCCTCAGTTTCCTGGAACCTGAGGGAAGAACAGGTAAAGAGTCCCGCCAAATGGATTAACAACTACAACTATACACAGGAAGAGTCCACAGGTATCCTCACTAGATTTTACTGGTATAGCCAACTCTCTGAAAGGAAACCTTGGTGTGCAAGCAAATGGACTGGTCTCCCTCAAGAATATCGGTGCAGCAAAGAGTGCTCCTTGCCATCTGACAATTGGCAAGTAATTGCTTTGAATGAACAAAATCCAACACAGGTCCCTGGTGGTGCAATGGAGTAGGACAGGGGAAAGGGGGGAGAGGGGACCTGGAACACCGTGCGTTAGCGGCGACTGCAGGCCAGTGGACACTGTGCTAGGAACCTGACATGTTACCTACTTTAAAGTTAAAACTCTGTGAGCTCCATGAGATAGCTTTATTGCAAGGCTGATGTTTTTACAGAGAGAGGAACCGGTGCTCGGAGAAGTTAAACAAGGTTCCCACGGTGAATGAGTGAGTGGGAAATTGGGTTTTGAGCCCAAGTCTGTCCAATTAAAGTCCTTACTCTGTTCTCGGGCCATGCTGCTTCCTCAAAGAAGTGACACGTGGCGATGAGGGGGCGAGGAAGCAAGTGGTGAAAAGCAGATGAAGAGGAGCTTTCCTGTCCTGGAGGCACATGGATAAATTAAAACATGAAACGATACAGGCCCATTTACTTCTAAGAAACACAGTAGAAGCTTTTTAAAAGAAACCCCAATTATCCCAGTGAGAATGCTATTTGCTTCAAAACTGGGTGAGTAGAAATGTCTGGTCTGGTCTGTTTGGGACAAAACTTGGTCTCCTTGTGCCAACCAATGGCTCGTGGAAGGCAGGGCTGACTAGTGGTTAGAGCTATGCCTCCAGAGGCAGACTCCTTGGGTTAGAATCTCAGGATTGACTCTTACCACTGTTTGAGCTTGGATAAATTTCATGAGTTGTTAAGCCTCAATTTCCTTATCTGTAAAATGGGAGTATTATCAGTGGCTCCCTCCAAAAACCGCTGTGAAGTCATACATGTAAAGCACTTAGTCCCATGCCTGTCACATAATAAGAGCTAAATAAATATTAGTTATTATTATATCGTGCCTAGAAAATATTAGCACTAACAAAGTAGTATAGGGTAGAAATAAGCCACATCTACTATTTTTATTTTTATATATATTTTTAATCCTCACAAGAGGATATGTTTATTGATTTTAGAGAGAGATAAAGAAAGAGAGAGAGAGAGAGAGAGAGAGAGAGAGAGAGAGAAGAAACATTGATCGGTTGCCTCTCCTACGATCCCTGAATAGGGATTGAACTCACAACCTTCGGTGCATGGGACCAGGTTCCAACCAACTGAGCCACCCAGCCTGGGCCACATCAACTCTCTTTAGATTATTGTGACCACAGTAGATTACCACTTAATTGGAAGTATGTCATACCACAAAATACCCCACTACTCACTGGTATTCCCCCAAGAATACTTAGTACCGAGTTTGGGAAAGAAATCACAAAATCTTTTTAATTACAACAATTGCACTGTTGGCTAAAAGCTCAGTAGTAAAAAAAATAGAAATGTTTATCTAGATAGAAACTGATACAGTGTTTAATTAATACACCCACACAAGATTAGATACATCCTGCTTTCTCTTTTATTTTTTAATTGATAGAAAATTCTGAATCTATACCATCACCAAATTACTCAAAAGGAAAGGTGGGGAAGGTGGACCAGAGAGAGAACTATAACCAATATTCACAGCTAACTTCATGATAGCAAAAAGGGCTAAACGGAAAATTCAGAGTTGAAGAATGATGACAGGTTGAGAAGGGAAGGTGGACTACTGCTTGGGCGAGCCCTATTTAAGGCACTGGTTTCCGTAGCGATGGTATTTCCAGCATGCTACTTCGTCACACACAGGAAAAGAGGGCACAAAGGAACATGTAAATGCCATGATCCTCAAGAGGCCCCCTTGGGTCCTTTCCTTCTCAGGAGCAGTAATACAGACCTAGAGGATAATTGCATGCAGTTACCTAGAGCAAACTGAATTAAAGAGCACCCACACTGAGAACTTGGGTTTCGGTCATATTCCCATTAAGTATACTTTCCCACCTCTGAGCCCCAATGATCTATTGTTTCCATCTTTTTTTGTCTCTCCTCCATACATGTGGCTCTTCTGTACCGTGTGCCACTTTGTTAGTTTTAACATTTTCTCAATATAATCTAATAACTAATAGTCACTTAGCTCTTTTTATGTGCAAATAGGTGATACCCACTCTGGTATGCAATCCACTTTTTTTTTTCTTTTTGGTTACTCCTCACCTGAAGATATCTTTTCCATTGATTTTTAGACAGAGTGAAAAGGAGGGGAGGGGGGAGAGAGATTGATGTGAGAGAGACGCATCGATTGGTTGCCTTCTGCACATGTTGGGACTGGGGTCAGGGAATGAACCTGCAACCCAGGTACATGCCCTTGACTGAAAATCAAATCCGAAACCCTTTGGTGTGTGGGCCGACGCTCCACCAGTGCACCACACCAGCGAGGGTGAAATCTGCTTGTAATCAAAGCATCAGTTTAACCTATAAACATGTACTGTATGTGTGATAGACTAGACCAGGCACTATAATGAATATAAAATAAATCAGCTGTCAATTCTATTTCTTCATTCAACAATATCTTTTTGTTGGTATGTTTTTTTCATGTTTATGCTTATTTCTTTCTGGGCACTGTACTGAGGAATGGGATGGGAAAGGAAATGATGCTGAATAGAAGTAACAATAATTCATGCCTCTTTGGGTACTTATTCTAGCGGTTGACATATCCTGAGTGCAGAGAGCCCAAAGCTGAGGGAGGAGGAGAAGACACTCCACCACAAGGCCGTACTGGAGAAACCAGCTGAGAACTGTATTCACACTGGATAACCAATAACGGAATCTAATCTAGTGAGTATGTGTATATCCTCCTAGATTCAAATATTTATTATCAACACATACGTGTTGGCTATTCCCTATATACCCAGCCCCACTTTAAGAGCCAGCAGTATGGTTTAATAATCAACTCAACCCAGATCATGATACATATTTGCTGTAGGCTTGGGGAATTGTTGAGAATATGAGAGCATAATGGAGAGGAAATGGGATTATACCTCCACTCTCCCCAAAACTCTACCCACTCCTATTACTCAGCCATGCAACTATCAACACCAAATATTTGAGACTTAGAGTCTTTTTATTTTAACTCTGGAATCCTCTATAATAAAGGGCTAATATGCAAATCGACCAAACGGCGGAATAACTGGTCGCTATGGTGTGCACACACACCAGGGGGCAGATGCTCAACGTAGGAGCTGCCCCCTGGTAGTTAGTGCACTCCCACAGGGGGAGCACCAGTCAGCCAGAAGCCAGGCTCACAGGCTGGCGTACATAGCAGCAGTGGCAGGAGCCTCTCCTGCTTCCGCGGCATCCCCCAAGGGCTCCCAGACTGCGAGAGGGTGCAGGCCAGGCTGAGGGACCACCCCCCCACCACCACCACCAGTGCACAAATTTCGTGCACTGGGCCTCTAGTAATATCCTATCTAATAAAGAGGAAATATGCTAATTGAACTTCACGCTGCAAAGATGGCGGCGCCCACAGCCACTAAGTAGGGAATATACTAATTGACTGCTCCGCCCTCAAAGATGGCAGCACCCACAGCCACAAGATGGCGGCGCCCAGTCCCCTCAGCCCCACTGGGGCGGCAGGTGCGCAGCAAGGCCGGGCCCACCTCCAGGCAGGCCCAGCCACTCCACATGCCTGCCTACGGAGACCCCCAGTCCCCTCAGCCCCCCAGCCACCCAGGGCCAGCCCAAGGCTCAGGGCCGGCCGAGGCTTGCGCTGCTGTCAGTGGCAGCAGCAGAGGTGTGATGGGGCGTTGCCTTCCCCTGATTGCTGAGTCGCCTCCCATCCCTGAGGGCTCCCGGACTGTGAGAGGGGGCAGGCCAGGCTGAGGGACCCCCTCTCCAATGCATGAATTTTCATGCACCGGACCTCTAGTATAACATAAAACTTATAATTTTAACCACTTCGGGGTATGTGATTCAGTGGTATTAAGTACATTTCCACTATTGTGCAACTATCCTTCCTTTTGAATCCTGCTTTCTTGCCAATTAGAAGTTTGTATCTGGGTGTGTGCTGACATACTTAAAACAGGCAATGCTAGGGCCCTAACCTCCAGATGTTTTACTCTCAAGCCTAAATACATAGAGACACACACCCATTTACCTTTGTAGACCAACACAGAAGCAGCAAATATATTTTCTTAAATGCTATCTTCATTGCTTGGTAGTGTCTGCTGGAATGCGTGGGAGGCAGGAATGGTAGGGTGCGTGCTACATATTGATCATCCCTGGACTGGCCATTTTAGTACAGGGTCAGAAAAATGCAACACAGAGCTCCAGCTCTGACCAGCACACAGCCCCAGATCCGAGCTCGGTGCAGCATCCCCAGCACTTCTCAGCCTCTTCCACAGCAGCCGGCAAAGCAGCTGGCCTGGCACCAGCTTCTTCTCTAGGAACCACCGAGCTTCTCTTGATTTAACTTAATTCACTCAAGATATAGTATAATCTTGCTGTGTGCAAGAGGCACTGTTCCAGATGCTGTAACGATGAATGATAAGTGGGATATGTTCCAAACCCCTAAAAGCTTATAATGTAGAAGGAGGTTAAGGCAGGGATTTGAATAACTATTATGAGAGGAAGGATATGACCCATTCCATGGAAACAGACAAACAAAAACAGAGGTATGAAGGAGGTCAAGATCACCAGTTATATTTGACAGAGGCTGATCTGGGGCAGGTAGAACCAGGCAGGCTGAGAGACGGATAGACTCGGTGGAGGGAGACATGTGATCTATGGCTCCCAGCAGAAAAGGACCTAGGCTGAGGGCAGATCCACTGACACAAAGAGAGGCTAAGGCTCAAGATTTGTCATCAGAAGTTTCTAGCAAATATTTTCAGCCTTTGTTTTTAAGGATGTACGACATAAACGAAAAGATACAAACACATTGGTGCCAGAAAGGTCTGGGTTCAAATCCTAACCCTCTTCCTATTAGCTGGGGGACCTTAGGTGAGGCCTCAAACTTCTCAGAACATCGTATCTACAAAACAGGGATAATAGTGTCTCTCTTGATGGGCTGTGGGAACGTTGACTGAGATGCAGTTTGTCGAGCAGCTGGCAATGTATTCAGCACATGGCAGTGGTGGATGCATTTGGTTCCCTTGTATCTGAGCGTTCTGAGTAACGTACTGGACTTCAAACCTGCGTGGGTTGCCATTTATGGAAACAAACACAGTATTTGCTGCTTTGAGGCAATTCAAAAGAAAGTGAAGTCTTGAAGGTTCCCACTCTAGTGGTGAAGAAAAGGAAATGTATATCTTATAGAGCCATAAGAAAAGAAATGACCATCATGAAAAGGTGCCCATACATTACTTTAGAAACAAACGCTCTGAGTGATTGCACAGCAGTTGTTCGTGGAGGCTGAGAGGACCAGCGAAGGAACTGGAGAGCGCTCTATAAATGAGGGAAGGAAATCGGAGGCTCATAAATATGGCAGACACATTTGCTACTTCAGCCCTCCTGCTTACTAGCTGGGTGACCTTACACAAATTGCTTAACCTCTCTGAATCTCTATTCCCTCAACCGTGGAGGGCAGATTAATATCTCTCTTACCTATCTCACTCGGGTGTCATGAGACTCAAACAAAATAATGTACATGGGCAAGCCCTGCCGGCCATCAGGAGCCACACAAAGGCACGGCGTCTTTATTGCCATCATCTCAGAGAGCACAATGCAATCTCTTAGCTATTAAAACCCACGCCTCCTCCCAGCTCCCTGTGCTAAGATGAGGACAAACAGAAAAGCCAAGAGGAAATCTTACCTGCTTGCGAAATACTAAAAACCTGCTTTAAGAAAAAGTTTGAGCCTGACACACACTGCTCTTTTAAATTCTGGGCTTTTATGGATGTGTTCTGACCTAATTACTCACACTGACAGAGGTATTCGGACTGTCCTGCAGTGTGACACACACACACACACACACACACACACACACACACAGTCACACACAACACACTGTTCTGCTTAATGACACAAATAGCAATTTCTGTTTGCACCATTCAAAGGGTACAAACTTCTGGAAACTTCCAGTTATATGTCAAATCAGCTCTGGGGACCTACCATACATGGTGATTACAGTTAACAATACTGCATTATATGCTTGAAAGTTGCTAAGAGTAGATCTTAAACATTCTTATCTCACACACACACACACACACACACACACTCTCACACACAACACACTGTTCTGCTTAATGACACAAATAGCAATTTTTCTATTCCTGTTTGCACAGCCCACAAAATTCCCTGGCAAAAATAAAAATTCTTATTTTGGATTTCTGTGTCAAAAGTGACATGAAATCTCTAGAACATTAGGAAAAAAATAAAAAGATTCCCAACACTTGAAAACAAGCAATTAAATACTGAACTGAAAACAGTCTTCCTTTGACTTCTTGGTCTCAAAGCCCTGTCTGTCTTCTGCGAAACTAGGTCCTAGTCACTAGCATGGCCTCCTCCTCTCTCTCCCCAAATTAGATCTGGCAGTTAGTACTGGTGGCTTGCAACTTCCCCTGAGGATGGTCTACTGGGTTTTTAAAAAAATGATTCTGTAAGCCAGGGCAAAGCCTGGCATAAATTCTAGTTCTCTTCCCCCCTGTAAATCGGTACTAGCAGACCTCAGGAAGAAAATGAGAGGCTGTAAGGTACATGCTATGTGGAGAAAATGGGTGAGATTGAGAGACTGTCCCCAGAGACTGTAAGCAAGACCACGTACCACCTCTTCCTTCTAGGGCTGGCCAGGAGACACCCCCGGGTCAGAGAGTGGCTGAGGGGCCCTGTGCAGTCCCTTATCCCCACTCCATCTTCACAGGGCAATGACCAGGGGAGGGGTTAAAGTGTATCTGCTCACCCCAGCAATCCAAACTCATTCTGCCACCTGTGCCCTCCCACACCAAGGAGCTGCACAGGCAAACAGTAGCGAGGTTCCAGAAAGGAAGAGGCAGGCTGAAGGAGCAGGAGGGCACAGGTGGCAGAATGAGGTTGGATTGCTTGGGTGTAACGGGTATGTGAACTCTGCCTGGTACTAACTATGAGATGTAGGGTAACCCCTCAGGCTGATCTGTGAAAAGGGGGTGGGTAGGATGTTTGGTAATGATCAGTGTTTGGCACAGAGTAAGCATTCACCAAATGGTAGTTATCATCATGACCAGCAAGGTGGGCTTCATTACAGATACGGAAAGCTTCGTGTAGGTTTCCACAAATTAGTTCAATGAAATACAGCATATTAACACTGCGTCACGTCACATGACCTTGTCTGGTCTTTAACTAAAATTTTTTTCTGAAAGGTTACCAATGAGGTCCTAGCTGCCCAAACTACTCTCTCTCTCTCTCTAGTTTTCCATTTACTTGACGCTACATCACTTGGCCGTGTTTATCCTTAATTTGAGAAAATCTGTTCTCTTGGTTCTCTGGACCCACAGCCTCCTGGTTCTCCTGTTACCGCTGACTGCTCCTCTGCCCTTAGCTGTCTCCCTGGCCTCCTGGCACTCTGTACGCTGCTCCTTGCCTGTGGCATCCGTGCCTATTCTGGTATTTTCCCAGTTGGTTTTTTGAGCCATTTCTCCTCTTCTGAGCATGGGACCCAAATCTGCCTAATGTCCATGACATTCCTCAAACTCAATTTGCCAAACAGAACTTTCAAGGGAAACCAGTGACCCCTCTGCTGCCCTATTTAGAGTAACACCCGACCAACCTTCAGTCAAATAGCCTAGACATCCTGAGAAAAGCAGACAAGCCAGTGGAGATCACGCATCCAAGGGGAGGCTGCATAGCACAGTGGCCCAGGGTATTGAGTCAGACTGTTCAGGTTCAAGTCCTGGCCCCACTGCTTATTAGCTGAAGGACCATGGGAAGTTATTTATTCTCTCTGCATCTCAGTTTCCACATCTGCAAAAAGCCATAAAAGTAGTCCCACAGTAGAGAGTGGTTGCGAGGATCAAATGAGTTTATATATCTCAAGTATTTAGAAGCATACCTGGCACACAAATGAGTATTGGCCATCATTACAACTATTCTTCATGAATATAATAAGAAAATGTTAGTGAGTTAGGCTCAGCAGGCTTTGCAGGCAAATGCTTTATGATCTTTAATCTGCTTTCTACTAATGAATAAACCATGGTGTTTGGCAGAAACAAAGCAATAGGAACACCAATGTTGGCTACGATTAGCACTAAACCATATTCTACTGTCCCAAATGGCAACCTCACAAATAGGATAGATGTTGCCTCCTACTCTCTCAGAGCCAGAGGGTTCTTAAATATCACCTGGAACAGTGACTACCCATCCTGGGGAGCAGGAAGCCACCTGGGGAGCTTTTCGAAAAACACATATTCCCATGGCCCGGACGCTGAGACTCTGTTGCATTAGGTCTGGGACTGTCCCAGGCATCTGGGGATGTCATCCACACTGGGGATCCACTCAATCAGGCCATATCCTTCCTGTCAAGGATGAAACTAAGACCCAGCAGAATTAGCCCACTACTCCCACCTCCCAGAGTAAGAGGCATTGGCAAGGCTTACACGTGTCACAGCCAAACCACCTCTAGAAAGTGAAACAAGGAAATGAATCATACACCGAAGGCTTAATCTCCAAACGTAATTAAGCATGTCTGTGTCTAGTTCTTTACAAGGAGAGGTAGGTATGGCTAGGTTTCACGAGTCTTCCATGTGCAGAGAGAAGTACAAGCGACGGTTGATTCTGGCCTATGAAGCCATTCAGTAACCATAGCATCTAAGGCCAGTGCAAATGAAACCAAACCCTGTTTTTATACCTTTTTATACCATACAGCCTTTCGGAATCATCCTGAGACAGGTTCTTCTGTACGTCTGGGAACAACCTATCCACAGCCCAGGAACTAAACGCCTGCCAAGCTAAAGACTTCTCCCTGCAAGCTTCAGAAGGGAGTCAAGACATTATTTCCTAACTGCTCATGACAACCCCTCTAATGTTTAGAAAGTAGCTCATGGTCAGCTGTGATTCTGGCAACCCCAGCACATAGCAACAGAATCTGAAACAATGACCTCATGACTCAAGTGTCTACACCCTTGGCAGAGCCAGGGGTCTCTCCGAAGACTCCCCAAGGGGGTCCCCCTAGAAAGAGAAGGCCCAAGCTTTAACACTAAAGGGCCAATGTCTGACATGATCTTTGGCTCAAATAGTCAAGTGGTACTTGAAGAGTTAGAAAACAACAAGTTCAAGAGAGGCTCATAGGCACCCCACCCAAAACCTACATTTTCAATTTCCAGTTGTTTTGAAATGTTCATCTTGTAGGTGCATGCTGTACTCAGAACTGTCCTGAGACTGCAATGAAATAGATGACATAGGGGTGGTTCTATGGGTTCCAGGAGGGCCTCATTTTCCTTTATTCCCACATGCTTCCTCCACTTCTTCAATAGATTTTGGTGTTTTTTTCTTCTTTCTTTCTTTCCTCCCCCCCCCCTTAAGACTTGGTATCTGTTGAAAGACAGAAATCCTATGAAGGAGTGGTGCTTGTAGCTCTCACACATCTTCTCAGAGGGGGTTTGATCAAAGAAAACAGGGAGGAAGTTTGAAGTACTGAAGGGAAGACCAAGATTTAGAGCAGGAAGTAGATGAGTCAAAGATAATCTTCCCCAATTTCATATTTTGCCAAGGGCTGACCCTGGCTAGATCTGCTAATTGTTCTCAATTTACTGCATATGAAATTAAACTGCTTCAAATGCAGACTCCTAGACTCCAAACCTAAAGAGTAAGATTCAGATTTGGGGTGGGGCCCAGGAACCTGCACTCTAAGAAGCTCCTGGCCATTTGGATTCATGCGGTTGGCCCCAACACTGGGGGACACAGCCTGACCCCCTTCACAATGTGAAAAGCAAAACAGGTGGACAGTGTTGTTGTTGCTGGCTTTGTGACCTTGAATAGGTCACCTTAATGTTTCTGGTTCTCCCTTCATGTGTTATAATACTCTCCTATGTGATATCCTGTGAATGACATAAAGTAGATGTGAATGTATTTTTAGAAATGTAAAGCAACATAAATGTAATACATAAATCATCATAATCCATTTCTTTCATTCTTACTCATTTATAGCCCATATTTGGAACATGCTGGCAAACTGCTTTTGAGGGATTCCAGATATGAAACAGAAAGCTCCTGGGGACCCAAATTAGGGTGCTATGTAGTCTGAGCCAGTTTTCAGTAAAAATCAAACGGTCTCTAAATAATATAAAGAGCAACATAGATTTACAAGACAATGAATTTTAAATGGCATCCGCTCTGCATAAGGATGAATGGAGAGGAACATCCCACATTCTTACTGAGCAAATAATGCTCATTCTTACTGAACCGAACAATTTTCTCAGACAGAGTCAAGACACATTCAATTTTGAAACAATTTTTATAGTTCCAATAATTTCTTTAATTCTCTTCTCTTATTAAGTATTAAGGAAAATACCCACAGAACGGCATTTTCCTTTCAGAACTGGAGGGTTCTTCTCTAGTCCTGCAGATGTCCTCACTGGAATGGAATGTAGAACCCCACCCCGACCCCACAGAGCTCAGGGGAAGTGCCCAGCAGGTCAAAAGACTTGGTCTCACATTCTCACTTGAACTAGACCTGCCTCAGTGGAAGGATAAATGTGTTCTGAATCCTACAGAGCGACCCACTGAAGTCAGATTTCCAAGAAGTTACATTAATCTTCTCAACAAAATTAAAAGGTGTGACCAAAACTTGGTTCTTGAACAAGGGTTTTAAAATGAAGCATAATCACCCACCCAGCATGGCTCAGTGGTTGAGTGTTGACCTATGAACCAGGAAGCCACGGTTTGATTCCCAGTCAGGGCACATGCCCAGGTTGTGGGCTCGGTCCCCAGTGGGGGCCTACAGGAGGCAGCCAATCAAGGACTCTTGCTCATCATCTGTTTCAATCCCTCTCTCCTTCTCCTTTCCTCTCTGAAATCAATAAAAATAGATTTTAAAAAAATGAAGCAAAATCTACACAGTTTAAGTTTTCATACATGTAGAGAAATACAGATGTGAAGTTAAGTTTAAACAGACATCAACAATAAATTTAAAATGCTTCAAATTCTCGACTATCAAACTGGGACATATTTTTCCAAATTCTTCTTCCCATTTTTCAAAGGAAAAATAGGTCATGGCCAGCTCTTGTTACAGCTAAGTAATTGCTAACAACCAAATCACAGCACTCGTCTCCTAGTGGGTCTCTTGCCGTCATACAACCTTCATGGAGGCCACATTCCAGGTTCTATCTCTGCTTAAAATAAATTCAAATTCCTTTCTCTGCCTTACCGGGCTCAGTCCAGTCTGGCCCCTGTGATACTGGGCCACGCTGTGCTACTGCCACAAAGGCCTTTCCTCAGCTTTAGCCCACCAGGCTGGCACCAGCTGCTCCTTCTGCCTCAATGCTTTCTCCCCTCGTCTTTCCCAGGACGCTCCTTTATGACACGGGGATCACCATTTAGAGTCTGTATTTTTCAGTGAGACCGTCCATAAGCATCCATTGTGATGTAGCTGTCTAGTCACTCTTTATCATGATGCATTCCTTAGTTTTTTGCATAGTACTTTTCTCCAGCTGATATTTTTCTGGAACATTTCTATTTCTGCTTATTGTCCTCTTCCTCCAATGGAACGTAAGCTTGATAAGAGCAGGGGTCTTGCCTGTATTGACCACTATGACATCCCCAATATCTAGAACTACTCCTGGCACAGAGTAGGCCCACAAATATTTCTTGGATAAGTAAATATGGGAAATGGCGAGGCTGCCTGACTTTAGGGCTCAGCATATTAACTGGACTTAAGATGCGTCACTCATAGACCTAATTAGTTTAAATTGCTATCCTCTGCTGGAACTAATTTAGTTAAAACATAATTTATATTTTTTTGTTGTTTGTAAAATTTAATATTAACCATAATTATTATTAGAGATGTGCTACAAAAGTCTGAAGCATATCCCAACAACTCTAAGAGATTTTGACTCAATGCACAACCATGAACTCGAATATACAAGAGTGCAACATATGTCACTGGGCTTGAATTTCATCACAGCCTAAATTACTCTCTGTAAATAAATTCAGCAGATTAATTCTTAAGAACATAATTGGGGCAGTATATCCCAATCATATACCTTGATCATCTGAAAAGGTTTTATCTGAGTTATTGGGTAAGGGGATTAACTTGGATACTACGGGGGATGCAAACATTACCATTTAAATGTGATTCTAGGTAAAAAGCAATTTGTTAAGTACAGGTTATGTTGAATTTTTGTCCAAGCCTTCAAATGATGTTCCTATTTTTCTAGAACCAATTGGTAGATTCTAAATATAGTTCACAAGCTTGTAAGGTCAGTGAAGGGCAGCAAGCATACTGGTGATGTATGTGGCTATGCGGGTAACAAATTGAGCTTTAGCCATAGTGTCTACCAAAAGGTGAAGAGCAGCTGTACTGGCCCAGATTTTGGTCATGGAGGTCTTTCTGTTGCATGGAAACAAACTGTTTTTTTGACCAATGTACATTAGGAGCTATTAGTACTTTTAAAGGATGATATAAAAGGCAACGGTGGGGATCCAGTAAATAAAACTCAAATCACTATTTCTCCATTCTAATATGTTCTTACCCTCCCCATTAAGGACTAGGAGCCACAGATTTTATTATAACACACAAGAGAGCAAGGAAGTGCTGTAAGCTAAACTGCATAAACAAGCACTCCTCAACTATATGGACTGGGAAAGATGACACCTGCTGTGCTCTTTATCTGTCACCTGATTTCTGAGAAGCACCTGTAACTTTGGGCCATTTACATGAATTTACTCTTTAAGACTTGGCCAAACTCTTTGAGAGAACAGAATAGAAACATAAGCTTTCAAAGCCTAAAGAAAAAAAGAAAGAAAGAAATATTATGATTTTCTGTTCATGTCCTAAGGCATACCAATATCCATAAAAGCCAATGACTTCTCGTCTCATATTCAGTTACCTGCTAATGTCAGCCATTAAGTCCCCAAAGTTTATAATCCTGAGGGCATTGTGGGAGAAAAACAGCACTGATGGGAAATGGAAAAATAAAAAACCTTGGATGAATTCAGAACTATTATTTTAAATAGTGCCTTTGCTTTCGTAGGTTTCTACCTCAGTAATTCTGGCTGTCAGTACTTAAAAGTGCCTTGAAGTCACTGTTCCAAACCCTCTGTGCAGTGCTGCACACTGCTGACCTGGTCTTTATTCTGAGTCAAGCTAATGCACTCCGTGGGTCTTTCTTAAAGCACTTCAAACGCAAGTCATTAGTAAAAATGTAAACAGCAATGAGCTACATTATAATTAGCGAAAACATGGGCACTTTCAATGTGAGAGATAATTTTTTAAATATCTCAAAATTACTCTTTTTGTAAAAAACTATGAAGAGTTGTTGTTGTTGCTGTTATCAGATCACACCGTCTTTAGGTTCATTATAGCTCAATGCAGTCAGACTCACCCTGGGGTTTTTATTGTTCCATTCTCTCTCAGTCAGATTTTGAAAAACATTTCTTCTGCTAACTAGCTCTCTGGGGAATATGTCCTTCCTTAACTGGCCTGCATGGGAAGGGCAGACTTTCTAATTTTATAGCAAATACAGAGTCTTTGTGGGTGGGACATGCTCACTGAGTTCATCTGGACCAGCTCCCAGCCTGACGAGAATTCCTTTGACAGTGCAGGTGCCATCAGGGTGTTAAGTCATTATTATAACCCAAAGGATCTCCTGGGTGAAGCAATGAAAAACCAAGTGAAAATTGTCTTAATGCCACGTGAAACATGGATGGTGGAGGCACCAAAGCTCCTCTGGAACCAAACTTCCCCTTCCTCAGGAGCAAATTCTCTGTTATCCTGCCATTATCCTCCGGGACTCTCCCCTTCCCCCAAAGTAACTAAGAGATCCCACAACACAGAAGAAGCTTGAGAAAGGAACACAAATTAGTCCCACAATTAGGAAAAATAAAAAGTCTAAATTCCTTCATTTTATGCCACCACTCACTTCAGCAAAAGACATGACACGATGGCTAAAAGGCAAAAGGACCAACGTCATAATGAGATACCTGAGCATGGTGGACAGACCCTACCTACAATGACCCCAGTGACCCTGCCTCCTCCTGCTCATGCCTTTGTGTAATTCCCTCCCTTTGAGTGCAGACATGACCTGTGACTTGCTCCTGACCAACAGAACACAGCAAAGTCACACCCATGACTATATTATACAGTGAGAGATTGTCCTGGCTGGCTTGATGAAGTAAGCAGCCTCGATGAGAAATCCACATGGCAAAGAGCTGTGGGGAGATGTCTAGTTTGCAACTAAGCTGGGCCCTCAGTCATACAGCTCCAAGGAAATCAATTCTACCAAGACTTAAAGGGGCAGGGAAGCACATTCTTCCCCGGTCAGGCCTCCAGATGAAAACACAGCCTGGTGGACCCTTGATTGCTGTTTTGAGAGACCATGAACAGAGGACCAAGCAAGGCTATTCCCAGACTCCTGACCTGTTGAAACCATGAGATAAGAAATGTGTGTTGTTTCAGGCTGCTAAGTGTATGGTAATCTGTTAGTCAGAAATAGAAAAGTAATTCACTGAGATGAGAAATGAGGGCCACAAGCCCTCTTCTGTCCACCCTGAAAAGGAATAAGGGTCATTCTAAGTCTGGCTACAGAGCTGTCTGCTAATGCACCTTCTCTGCAGACAATCACAGGAAGAAACACTCGGTGCCAGAGAGAGCCAGCCGAGTGTATGTCAACTACTCCAAAGGGTGCCTATAAGCTTCTTAGATGTTCTTGGTCTACAATGCAAAGCTTATTAACCAGAGAAGCTTCTTAAGCAGACAATTTAAAAAATAAAAAAGAGTATCGTGACATGTTCTAAAATCTTATTATATTATACTATAGGCCCAGTGCACAAAAATTTGTGCACTCAGGGGGGTCCCTCAGCCCGGCCTGTGCCCTCTCGCAGTCTGGGACCCCTTGGGGAATGACCACCTGCTGGTTTAGGCCTGCTCCCTTGGGGATTGGGCCTAAGCTGGCAGTCAGACACCCCTCTGGCAGCCCGGGAGCCCTCGGGGGATGTCTACTTGCTAGTGGGGAGCAGGCCTAAGCTGCAGTCAGACATCCTTAGTGCTGCTGAGGAGGCGGGAGAGGCTCCCACCACCACCGCTGTACTAGCAGCCGTCAGCCTGGCTTGTGGCTGAGCAGAGCTCCCCCTGTGGGAGCACACTGACCACCAGAGGGCAGCTCCTGCATTGAGTATCTGCCCCCTGGTGGTCAGTGTGTGTCATAGTGACCAGTCATTCCCAGTTATTCTGCTGTTGGGATCAATTTGCATATTACCCTTTTATTATATAGGAGTGCCTGACCAGGCTGGGTGAGGGGCTGATGGCTGTTTGCAGGCTGGCCACAGCCTCTTCAGGGTGGGGGTCCCCCCTGGGGTGCCTAGCCAGCATGGGTGAGGGGCTGATGGCTGTTTGCAGGCTGACCACAGCCCCTTCAGGGTGGGGGTCCTGCTAGGGTGCCTGGCCAGTCTGGGTGAGGGGCTGAGGGCCATTTTCAGGCTGGATAAGCCCCCCAGCAGGGACCCTTACCCCATGAGGGTGTGGCCAGCCTGGGTGAGGGGCTGATGGCTGTTGGCCCCAGCCACCCAAGCTCCCAGTGGAGGCTGGCTGGAAGCAGATATCTGGGATTTATTTATCTTCTATAATTGAAACTTTGTTGCCATGAGCGGAGGCCACAGCCAGCTCAGGGCAGGCGGGAAGCTTGGCTTTCTCCATTGCCCGGCCAACTAAGCCTCCTGCTTGCTCCAGCTCCGTGGCTGCTGGCCGCCATCTTGGTTGGGTTAATTTGCATATAGTCCCTCTGATTGGCTGGTGGGCGGGGTTTGGGCATAGCAAAGGTACAGTCAATTAGCATCTTTGTCTTTTATTAGTGTAGATAGGGAGTTTCTGAGTAGCTTTACTTAAAATTCCTAGAAGTGCAGAACCAGAGACATAGTCCATTTGTCTTCATCTGCCTGTAGCTCATGTTTTTGCAAATAAGTTTCCATTAGATCTCTACACCTGTGAGTTCACATCATTGCTCTAGAATAAAAGTGAATTAAAAAGAAAGAGTGCCTAATGTGGCCCTCTTCTACTTTGTGTTTACAGGGCTGTAAAACTTCATGTGTTAATCTCTACCTATGTTCATTTTAACTACATTTCTTAGACTTTTAATAATTTCTTCATAGTTTTATAAGGCAAAGTTCATTAGTTTGTGGGTCATTAGCAGTGACTCCACCTTGAATATGTTAGTGTTGGCTTTTCTCTCTTCCCCCCTTTTTTTATAGGATGAAAATTTCAAAAACAAATCACATAAGTTTGCTTATATAAAACTATATACAAGGTAACTTCAGAATATGGTGCATAAGTGCTAAAAGTACAGCTAAAGTCTGAATGGAAACCAATTATGTATAACTTTTTCTTCTCTATTTTATTTTAATTTTCAATTAAATTTATTGGGGTGACATTGGTTCATAAGATCATATAGGTTTCAAGTGTACATTTCTATGACACATGCTTTGTTTATTACATTGTGTGCCCATCACACTTAAGTATATCCAATATATATTCAGGCTTCCATCAGGATTCCTCTCCTTCACTTATTTAATGTCAAGTATTTGGTTTTAATAACAAGGTTATCTGGCTAATATTTGGAATATTTAGTAATTAGTTGAGTTTTCACTACATATTATGATTAAACAGCTGATGTTAATGTTAGCCTGTTCCCAATATTAATCAACTGAAAGCACATATTAATCATTACTGAACACTGCAACCTCTCCCCCCAGTGCATTTACTTTATGTACTTTGGCTACTGAGTGAGGGGCAGCATGGGGCAGGAGCGCAAGGAGCGCCTGGATTGCAGGCTCCTCTTCACATCCTGGTTGAGACTGTGGCCAGATACCTTAAGCTCCCTACGCTTCAGTTTCCTCAATTGTAATCTGGGACAAATTACAGTATGCATGTCAGGGGATTGTTTTGAAAATTAAATGAGTTAATATAGAGCAGTGATGGCGAACCTATGACACGCGAACTCATTTTTTTGGTTGATTTTTCTTTGCTAAATGGCATTTAAATATATAAAATAAATATCAAAAATATAAGTCTTTGTTTTACTATGGTTGCAAATATCAAAAAATTTCTATATGTGACACGGCACCAGAGTTAAGTTAGGGTTTTTCAAAATGCTGACACGCCGAGCTCAAAAGGTTCGCCATCGCTGATATAGAGGAAGTATTTAGGACAGTGCCTGGCACAAAGTGAGCTCCTAATAAATATTGAGATAAGCACACTGATGACGACGACTACTATTTTTAGACGAACTATCATTGGAGTTCTCACTTCAAACCCATACAGTGATTTGAAATCAGGTATCTGTATTACGCATCCATAATTGTCATTTTTCCTGTTTAAAGCAGTCCACATTTGTATAGTAGTACATGATAGGAAATAGATTTGTTGTTAGATATTTTCCATTTGCCTCTCTGGGTCTACTCTCCCTCTGTTCTGTGATCCAGAAAGCTGACCTTCTGCCTCAATGGGCTTCCTTACCCTCTGGCTTTGGTTGGATTCAGTGAGTGGGAGGCACTGGCAGGAGGTAGGAGAGATGAAGGAAAGAGAGATCTGGGGTCTGCTCCTCTAGCTCCCTCTCTGCTGGGTCACCAGCACTGACCTCTCCCAAAGGCCCCAGCTCCTGCCAGGTGGCCTCTCTCAGCTACACCTCCTCTCTCCAGAGTCTGATCATCTTCCTTCTCTCGACCCCTTCAGGCCTGGAGGGGTCAAGGCTCCCCACTGTTCCAAGCCCCAGGATGTTTTAATGTCTCTTATTTTCCATAATCCTGAACATATGGTCTCAAATAGTCTCTTCATTAAACTCTCATAAATTACCTGATAGTTTCCTGCTGGGACCTGACTGGCACATAGGTCAAGCTTTGGGACATATGACCATGCAGAGCATGAAGGAAAGGTAGCACTTTGAACGCTTTATTCGTGTGAGAAAAACAGCACAGAAGGCTGAGGTTCTCACCCAAACCATGACACCCCAAACTCTTCTGTCATTCCAGCTAAGAGGGCAAAGGGAGGGACCCCAACCCTCTCAGCATTTACTGTCCTCCCTTCTGCTCAGGTAAATGTTATTTCAGGAGAAGAGGACCTGCTGGTACTCCATCTCTTACATGGCCAGTTTCCTCTTCATCCACATTCAGTCCACTGAGGCATCTGCTACCATGCCCTTGAGAACAAGTTTAAATACAAGTTTCTCTACCACTCCCTTATCTCCTCCAAGCTGGCCTGGTGGAACACACTAGCACAGCTGCGTACCAATCGGACATTTGCACAGAGAATACACCCTGGAGCTCTCTCCCTGTCACAACCGAGCCAGCAGTAACACTGAGCACCAGGGCTGCCGCTCTCCATTATAACCAGAAGCTCAGGTTTAGAAGGTGGCACCAGCAGCAGTTTTCAGCTTCACAACATGAATTAACCAGTAATTTCACCGTAAGGTCATATACTACATGAGAAAATCACTCAGTAAATGTTTAGGCTGCTTTAGTGATAAACCATTGGCCCAAGTAAATAAAATGGGCAAAGGATGTCTCAATCCCCTGGAGCAGCAGACCCCGGCTAAGAGGCTGTTGTAATAGGAAGACATTCCGATGCAGAGAATCTGTGTTTGTCTTGTGGGACACTTTCTGTCAATTTTAGGTGGACCCGAAACACATAAGAGCAAAAGTGATCTAAAACCTTAAGATCTGCCCCTAGCCGGCTTGGCTCAGTGGATAGGGCGTCGGCCTGCGGGCTGAAGGGTCCCAGGTTCGGTCCCTGCCAAGGGCACATGCTTGGGTTGCGGGCTCGATCCCCAGTGTGGGGCGTGCAGGAGGCAGCCAATCAATGATTCTCTCTCATCACTGATGTTTCTATCTCTCTCTCTCTCCTTCTCCCTTCCTCTCTGAAATCAATAAAGAAATATATTTAAAAATAAAAAACAAAAATAAATAAATAAAACCTTAAGACCTTCAATACTATCATGATTATTTTAAAAAGCATCATTATAAACAATAAGTAATGCCAAAAAATTATACTTTATTAGGAAAAAAATAGATAAAGGGTCTAAAAGCAGAACCAGAGAAGAGGTATTCAACATAGGAGAAAGGGAGCCAGGACACAGGAGATAGAGAAGGAAGAAAATTCAGAAAAAGCAGGCTGACCGCATTGTTCGAGCGTGGCATGTATTTCACGAGTCAGGACATCACCACGAATGCCTTCCTGCAAAACCCACCACCGAGCAGCATTAGCAGCCTCTGAAGATGCTGTTGTTTCTTCCAAAACACAACGCAACTGATGAGCTGCAGTTTTAGGAACTCAAGGAGCGGCGTACCATTCAGACTTTTGCACAGGGAATCATCTTTCAAATGAGCTCGGGGATCTGGCTGTAGGGACAAATCTCTCAAATGAATACACGGTAAAGTGAGTGAAGCCCTCGCCCATGGCCGACTCTTCATTTATGTGTCTGAGGTTAAAAGTTGGTTTGTGTATGTGCTTGTGTTGGTATGTGTGTGTCTATGTTTAGATCGTTTTCTTTAAATCCCAGGTTTCAAGTCCGCAAAAGACTCTGACATGATTAAAAGTCCCATCAAATGTTTACTTAGAAAAAATAATCTCAGAATCAGTCTAAGCCACGATATGAAAAATCTTTTACTTCAGATGCCTCGGTGCTCTTTCAGGTTAATGGAAAAAAGATAAAAAGTGTAACCTTTAATGAAGCCATAGAGAATAACAGAGATATTCTCTACATTAGGCATAGGATAGGCATTCTCAAACAGGAGGGACCATGCCCTATTCTCAGGATCCCTAGAGCTGCAGGAGAATTTATAGAGGTTTTAATTTCTATGATAATCCAATCTCCTTCTCCCATCACTTGCACTAAATTATTACTTATAAATGTAAAAACCCTCTACTTTGCACTGACAGTTTGTAATTAAAAGACATTTTTATAGTATTTTCATCTGTCTATCCTTAAATGAGGTTTGGAGCTCACTGAAATTGTGTGATTCTATGCAACCATTTCTCTTTTAAAAGGGGGTTGTAATCCTGTGGTGTTGAATTTGAATGGGAAGGATCAGCATGAATGTATGATGTCTTTTGTCTTTTAAAAAATATGTTCCCAACTCTGTCCATTAAATTGGCCTAAAAAATTGAGCCACCCAGTAGCAATGAGTAGCCCTAATGGATTGTAATCTTTACCATTTCTCACTAAAAGAAGCCAGGATTCTTAGGAGAAATAATGACTTCAGGTCTGGAGCAGAAAATATGAAAGATGAACCTGGAACATTTCATTAAACCAGAAGCAAGGGAGCCATCAGACCATTAGGATTATATGAAAAGAATTCAGGAGCCAACTTGAATGGGTTCCTACTAGCCAAGCTGTAATAAATTAAAACACATCAAACGTATTTAAATTCATGGCACTAAAGTCAAAAGGAACAATAAAAACTTCTCTTTACTGGTTATCCCTGGAGGGTGTGAACAAACCAACTCCTTATTTTGAAAACTGGTAAACAAGAAAAAGAATCAAGCCTTGTCAGTATAGACAATCAAAGTAATCAGACAGTTGATGAGAAATTTCTCTTTATAGAGAACATCCACCTAATAAATGAGAGAATGGTAAAATTAAAATGCCATCATTTTGTAATGCCCAATAGATTAATACATTTAGGAAAACCATTCATGAAACAGTCTTGCAAAAAATAATTGAAACTGAATTTAATGAAGCATCTAGTTCTGACTAAAGAGCATATTAAATGACACAGGAGACAGTTAATAAACTCCAGACTCTGGACATCTCACAGGAAAATCCACCTGATTGTTTTTCAACAAGTAAATAACAAAGAGAAGAGAGACAGAACAGAAAATATTAATGAAATATGAATGATAGCAAGCTTTTTTCAGATTTGATGCCACTCTGTTTTTTACAGTATATATTTGTACTACTTTTAAAACCATTACATATACACATACACATATCCTATGTGCATACATAAACAAAAATTTGCTTTAAAAATTACTAGGAAACTATTATAACTGTAGAATATAGTATTTTCGATTGGGTAACCATAAAACTTAGTGTGAGCCCTCACACTTGGGAAATAAAGCAAATTTGGAAAACTTAAGACAAATTTAAGTAATCCTCATCTGAGGCACAAGCACCCTCTGGGTGCTTGCAAATTATATTAATAATGTACGTTTTATATTTGGAAAATTGAAAATATTTAATGTTTATAATATTATAAAGAGTCACTATTTATTGATTTCTTTTTTAAAAAAATATATTTTATTGATTTTTTACAGAGAGGAAAGGACAGGGATAGAGAGTTAGAAACATCGATGAGAGAGAAACATCGATCAGCTGCCTCCTGCACACCCCCTACTGGGGATGTGCCCGCAACCAAGGTACATGCCCTTGACTGGAATCGAACTTGGGACCCTTCAGTCCACAGGCTGACGCTCTATCCATTGAGCCAAACCGGTCAGGGCTATTTATTGATTTCTTAACAAATGTCAGGTTCCATGCTGAACACTTTGTATATATTGCATAATAACCATGAGAAAAAAATTATTATCCCTATTTCTCAGAAGAGAGGCAGTAACTTGCCCATGGCTATATAGCTAGTAAGTGGTAGATCCAATACATGGTTCCAAAAATTGTGTGATTTTTTTTTAGCTACCTTGACATCTGCCTGAAGAAAAGCTGGATCAACTTACGTTGGATTCTGGGTATACATATAAATAGAATATGTATATATTCTATTTAACCAGGATTTGGTATAGAGTGTTTGGGTGATGAAAAAAAAAAGTCCTTTAGAAGCATTCTGGGAATCTCCTGGGAAAAATGAGATTTTATGTTGTTCATATTAGAGCATAGATTTTAAGAGATGAGGAAACAGTGCATTAAAGCCTACCAGAAGAAAACAGAGAAAAATCAATTAAACCAAAAGGTTTTTTTTTAATGAATAGAATTCACTAACACTAGCTAAACTGATCAAAAAAGAGAAAGAGAAAACACAAATTACCACTGTCAGAAATGATATGAAACAAATCCTACAGACATTACAAAGGTAATAAGGAAATACTGTCAACACTCTATGCCAATAAATTTGATAATGTAAATAAAATAGACAAATTACTTGGAAGACATACAATCTGCCAAAACTTACTCAAGAAGAAATAGATAACCTGAGCATCCCTCTGGCTATTAAAGAAATTGAAGTCATAGTTATAAACTTCCCTACAAGAAAACTCTAGATCCAAGTGGCTTCACTGGTTAATTTTACTGAACATTTTAAGGAAGAGGCAATACTGATTCTATACAACCTTCTCCATAAAATAGAAGAGTAGAACTCATATGAAGCTGGCATTATCCCAATATTTAACAAGACAAAGATATTATACCAAAACAGGAAAACCTACAAAATGACAGACCAATATCCCTCATCAACAGATATAAAAATCCTAAACAAAATATTATCAAATCAAACCTAGCAATATAAAAGAAGGATAATGCATCATGACCAAGTAGGGTTTATCCCCAAGAATGCAAGGCTGTTTCAACATTCACAAATCAATTGCATAATTTACCATACCAATAGACTAACAAATCAAAGCTATATAATCATCTTAATATATGCAGAAAAAGCTTTTCACAAAATTAAACTCCCATTCATAATTAAAAAAACTCTCAGCAAACTAGAAATAGAAGGAAATTTGATAAAGGGCATCTCTGAAAAACCTACATCTAACATTTCAGTTAATGATGAAAGCCACTTCTATCCCCACTTTTATTCAGTATTGTTGGTCCTAGCCAGTGCAATGAGGCAACAACAAAAAAAGAAATTCTGTGGTTAGTTCCCAATCAGAGACTCAACTCAGTTCCTCTTTAGCCGTTTAATCATACTGCTGTCACTACAGAAGTCTATCTCTAGAGGTCCAGAAATCCTGTTCTTCTCTTTCCACCTAGGATATGTTTTAGATGGAACCTCAAGAGTTTAACCTTGTTTAAACTCACCATAGGACTTTTCACAGTGACGTGTGGATTCGCACTCCTGAATGATCATTCAGTGCATGGGAGCTAACAATAAGAATCTTTGTACCAGACAATTTAATAATAATAAATACATACTATTGTTGCACTGCACTGGGGCTGAAGCCAGAAGTAACGAACTGTCAAGGGACAGACTGTTCATTGTAGGGATTAAAACATCCACACAGATCATTAATAAGGCAAATTATATGAAGGGTCCTAAGAGGGGAAAATATCTTCAAGGAAAGTAGAATAAAACAGATTCTGGATGTGTAATGGGGGAGGTAGCATGTAAAAAAAAAAAGGCCTGAGAAATGGGGAATCTTCAAGGAAAGTAGAATAAAACAGATTCTGGATGTGTAATGGGGGAGGTAGCATGTAAAAAAAAAAAGGCCTGAAGAATGGAGAGTAGAAATATTTAAACGGAATTAGAATGTAAACATTACATGCAAAATAATATATATATGGAGATGTGGCTAAAAGAGTATTTAGAGGAAATTTTATAGGTTTAAATACATTTATTAGGAAACAAAGTTTAAAAATAAATGAACAAAGCATTCAAATTGAAAAGCTGAGGAAAAACCCACATCAAACACTAATTAACAAAAAGAAGGAAATAATTAAGGTACAAAAACAAAATTAAAAAATTAACAAAACCAAAAGATGCTATTTTTAAAACTATTTGATAACACAGACATCTGCTAAGACTGACCAGGACAATAAGAAATTTTAAAAAATGAAGAAGGAGAAATTACTACAGAAACAACAGAGATTTAGAAATAAAAGAGTAGACAATGTTTTGACAGATGGAGATGGGGGAAGGCACTCCAGAAGTAGGACACACTGAATAAAGCCTAGTGATGGGCATGTTTGGGAGACCACAAGTAATTGGTTTGAGTAGCGGACATTGGGGATGTCTCTTGGGAACTATGAAATAATGCTGAATGAGAGTCAGGGTCCTAATGGTGAAATCCCTTGGAAATAAATCTGTGCTTCAAGAAGACACCTGGCAGCAATAAGTAGAATGATAATGTCCGATTGGTTGGGGTAGAAGATGAGAGGGCCTAAATAAAGCTCTAAAAATGGATCCCTAGAAAGTAACACGGCAAAGGGTGGGGGGAGAATCTATGTGGATTGGCAAGTGACTAGAAGTTTGGGGATGGAACTGGGTGTGGGGGTGGGGAAGGTGTCAGATGCTGCCAAAGAATCAAGCTAGAAGTTACTAGGTTGTATATTAGGAGACGCATGGTAATGGTCAAGACCACAGTTTCCAATGGAGATCGGATTGCAAAGGAAATATAAAGAAATTGGTTAAGGGATGGAATAACTATAGTTTATATGTTCTTTATTGTTTCCAAAGCATTTTTCATTGTATTTGATCCTCACTGACCTGTGGGATAAACAGACGAGAAAGACTGTAACTTGTCCAAGCCACATGAGCCAACAGAATTGAAGTCAATTTCTCTAACATGATTGGGATGGGAAGTTGGTTAATTATTTGAAAACACCAGTTCAAGCAAGGACTCACAGTAACATGACATATGCAAAACATGTTTCTTTCAATTGGCTACACACTGCCTGAACTTCATTCTGAGTTTGATGAGTTAGCTATTTTCTGAGTTCAGGTTAGACAAGGCAAGATTGCCTCCCCTAATACCAGAGAAAAAACTAGAGACCTGCTTGGCCAGTTTCTCTTGTATCTCAAGAAAAGGCATCTGACTTGGGCTCTGCCAACCAAACAAACCTGCAGACGCAGGCACTCGTGATGCTAAAGGGGAAGAAGGAAAGCTCACTCTCTCTTCAGTGGTGGCAGGAGAGGTGGAAGCTGAATACCTGACACTAGTACAAAATAATATTAAGTCTAAACTACAATTAAAAAATAAAATTGAAAAAAAAAGAAAGATCTGGCCTGGCCAGCGCAGCTCCAAAAAAAAAAAAAGAAAGATCTGGCCTGGCCAGCGCAGCTCAGTGTTTGAGTATGAAACAGGAGGTCAGGTTCGATTCCTGGTCAGGGTATGTGCCCAGGTTTCGGACTCAATCCCCAGTATGAGGTGTGCAGGAGGCAGCCAATCAATGATTCTCTCTCATCATTGATGTTTCTATCTCTCTCTCCCTCTTCCTTCCTCTCTGAAATCAATAAAAATAAAATAAAAGATTCTGGCCCAGAAGTCGCGTGTCATCGGAACTGAGAAGAGGTGGCATTTTCTGGCCAGACCAGTTCTGAGGCTTGGTGTTGGATACCATTCCAGGAAGCTCCCCAGTTCTCCCAACAATTCTACGAGCCACCCAGTAACATTTCTGCTAGGTCACCCAGAGTCGCTTTCTGTTGCTTGCATCTAAGAATCCTGACTGATGCACATTAATACTGTGAATGTTTTATTTTACTTTACTATCCATTCACCAATCTTACAACCAGTTGAAAGCAAGTCCTCTAACATATCAGCAAGCTGAAAACAGGAAAAGTTTTATTTGATGTGCTTCTAGGCATCATTTTCTAGATTTATTAAAACTTCTTTATGACATTGTTAAGTGAAAAGAGGAAGAATATAAAATAGTACAGATGCTGTGTTTTTGTTACACGCACAAGAAAAGATTACACCAAAATACTAACCACTATTATCTTGAGCTCGTGGGATGGGTGCTATTGATTTCCTTCATTTTGCTTACATACAGTTTGTAAGTTCTTCACCAGGCATATGTAATTCTTGCACAGTAAAAAGTTATTTAAAACATACAGAAACATGTCTGCTTACTTTCTGCAGGAATGCAGGTCTTTACCTACCACGTCCGTTGGAATGTTCTAGGAACAACTTCCTTCCTTTGGTCTGATATTCCCACAAGGATTCCTGGATTCGGGATTTGCAGTTCACGCTCCTGGCCTTTCTGGACCCACCTCACTGCTCAATATTGACGCCTTCCTCCTGGGAGGGAGTGTGTTCGGTGTGGGAGGGAGTTGGGAGGAAGTCCTGAGCATGCCCAGCTTCCACCACTCCTCCCTCCCTACTCCGAGGTGCCCACAAGGCCTGCATCCTGGTCTGCTCTCTGCCCTCAGGTGAGCTTACCAGGCTCCCTGCCCCTACTGTGGGGGCTGAGAGCGAGTGTGACGGATTCCAGACCGTCCTTGGCAGCCGCACACCTAAGGCACAGTTTCCAATGAGCTTCATCAGTAACAGAGCTCCGTTTGTCTCCTGCCTTTTGCTTCTCTGTCAGGTTCCCAAGGTGGGAGGGGAACGCAGGGCTGTGATTTAGTGGCTGCAGCTACATCCAGGCACCCAGGGCCCTGTGATGCACTTCTCTAGGCTTCTCAGTGCCTTCCATGCCCTAATCCTGGGACACAGGGAGGTGGCCAGCTCCTGTCAATCACCTGTAACTGGGGGGAACACACCCCACCCCTAATACGCTGCCAATCCGGCCTGCAGCCTCTCTCTCTGCTGCTTTACCGGGGAAATGCAATATTACTTAATATTCAGAACCCCGGATAGGATTCAGTGGCTTAGTAACGGAGGATAAAACCTGTGTCATCAAATAAAATGTCTGAAGCTGGGTCCTGGGGTTTCATTAGCAACAAGACATTTTAATGGGATTACAGCTCTTTGTGTTCAGAAAGCTGGCTCTGTTGGAAACTTATCTACCGATCTTAACCATTTCCTTCACAAAGTATGTGAAAGGAAGCAAGTCGTGGAGTCTCAAGTCTGCAGTTCTTCTTCAGCTATTTTGTTATTCCTTGCCTCCCTCAGATAAAATACCTAAATTCCATAAGTCATTACTCTTAAAATCAAGTCATAAAAACACGCCCATCTTCCCGAGTTTATCAGCATTTTGCAAAGTAGCTGGATATGGCAAGTGCATTTTCATGAAAAGTCCCAGTAAAGTAGCCAGCCAACTTCCAACTATTACATGTAATCTCTATCTGACAGCTTTCAGGGTAAACAACAGCCAAAGTCGATCGCTTGCCAGGTTTCCTGACAATATTTTCCTCAAATTTATGCTTAAGTTATCATTCAAGGTCATGAGAGAAACAATTTCCGATATGCATGTCATTGAACAGAAAAGCAAACCTCCCTTAACCCTGCCTTAAGAGTTGCTTCCTTAATGCACCAGAATATACATTATCAAAATGTAAAGATCTGAGTACACACACATAGACAAAAATAGAAGAATACTACTGGGTGTCTAAAAATCTTCAGATAAAATGCTTCCGACAGCATTGTTTTCTAGGAAATCAAACAAAAGGTGCTTATATGACCAATGAGGCTCGTGATCAGTCCTTTTTAATAAAACGGGCAGGCTGCTGAGTGCGGTGTTGGTGGCTGGCCTCTCAGGGGGCTGGGACAGGCAGATGATAAGGACAAGGCCTGAAGGTCAGGGCTGTGTAGCCAGTGGGTTTCGGCTACTGCTGCCCAGGCTGGGCTGCCTTCCCGGCTGCCGCGTGGGCCTGAATCCTGCAGCGCATGAGGTCCTTGTTTACGGTGTCTGGACAGAGGAAGGGCTAGTCGCCTGCCAGGAAGTGAAGAGCACGGTTAACAGTCCTCTATTTGCTGGTTCCTCGTGGTCTGGCCACTAGAACCCTGACCTCACCATTTCTCTCCAAGAGCAACTCGAAAGGGAGATGAGGACAAGGACAGGAACACAGCTATGCCAGGGACTGGGTCAGAATATATAAATGGCTTTCGCTTCACAATGAAGTTACAAGAAGCATGTAAATAATCAGCCCTGATACACCCAAAGCTCAGGAATTAGAAGTAACTCTTCTAATTTATCAGCCGCTGATACTGTAACCTTTACTAATTAGCCAAGTTTACATGTAAACATATTTACAAACATTTCCCCACAGACTATGCATCCATAGTAAAGACAAAAACTGATCAAATACGTTGGAATTTGTAAGCCATATCTGCTTGGGCATCGTTCTTTCAACCGATTTGCCCATTTCACGGTGGGTAAAAATTATTTTTAACGCCATAGAGAAGTTTTCCATTTAGCAGCATCGAGCCGTATGGTTTTCAGACCCCAGCAGAGGAGCTCCAGAGGCAGTTCAGAGAGGGTTTGAACCTTTGAGAAAGCTTCTCAACTGGCCTAACTCCTGGTTCCCTGCTCTATTCCTCACCCATGCTGCCTTTCTAAAGGTTTTGATGAACCCACGCTGGAGCCGTCCCTATGGATTAGTGAGCCTGGGTTCTAAAGCTGTGATGCTTGGTTAGCATCATTTCTAGTCCACACCTCCCCTTAGAGTTCTGAATGCCTATGTCCAAGTGCCCACCTCACACACAGGTCTCACAGACACCTTAAAGTCAGTGATTTCCCCACTCACCCCTCTGTCCCAGTCACCTTCGATGGAGTGATCGTCCATTTCCATCCCTTATTTCAGTGACCGGAAACCCCATCCCTCCAGCAGCACAAAACGAACCCTGAGAGTCAGCTACAATGCCTGTTGTTTCCCCACCTCCAATCCACCCCCACCACTGATGGTTTTCCCTGCTCAATAGGTTCCCAGCCCATCCATTTCTCCCAGGTCTCCTGCCAGCAGTATTCCAACTCCCACCTCCCACTGGGAGCTCTGCAGTGGCCTCGAAGGCGAATCACCTTCCAATTTGCAAAATGATTACAAATGTGCTTTCCCTTTGCTCCCTCTTCAATCTGCTGCCATAGAAAACCACAAATCTGATCATGTCTCTCCTATATTGGAAACACTAAATGGCTTCCTATTGTCCTCAGAATAAAGAGTGGCCCGAAGCTCCTGCCCGGCCCGGCTCTGGCTCCGTGGTCAGCCAGCTGGCCCCCACGGCCCCCTCCAGACATGCCCTCCCCTCCCAAGGGCTTTGGTCCACCCTCTCCCTTCTTCCCTGAGTGATTTCACCTCAATCATCCCTCACACGGAGAAGCCCCTCCTGAGTGGCCCCGACAGAATCGGGTTTCCCCTCACACATATGCCCCCTCACTTCCTGCACAGCACATACCAGCTGTAATGACATTTGTGTGGTTTGTGTGAGTCCCTGAAGAAAGGGCGACAAGGGCTCCGCCCCATCCACCCTCAGGCCTGCACAGGCTTGGCACACTGTCCATGCCTAGCAAGTGTGTGTAGAGTGAACACAACCGAGGGTGAACCCTGAGAAAGGAGTTCGTGCTCAGATCACAATGGTTAAGGTCTGTCTCACTTAGGGTCATTCTCTTGTCATACAAGGGTCAGTGTTTCAGGGCCTCAGAAGTTATGGAGGGACATACAGGACCCCCAAGTCCCCAACAGATCTCCCCAGTATGACCTTGGGGCATAAAAAGGGGGGAGCAAGGTATTCTTTTAATGTGATTTTTTAAAATACAGTGACAAAGTGCTAGCATCCTTTAGGCATCTGATTAGTGGAATCTGTGAAAGGATTTTAACTGCTACAGCCTCCATCTAAATTGAGGAAATGTCTGGGAATTGAGAATCAGGAATGCTCCTTCCCCCAGTTCCCCACCATGAATAAATAGGAAGATGAGAGACAGAGGTAAAAGGCATGTGGTACAGTAGTGAGATGGGCACAGAGTCTGGACCCTGGCTATTTGCTGACTTTGTGATCTTAGTTAAGTCACTGGACCTCTCTGTGTGCCTCAATGTCCTCATCTGTGAAATGAAGATGCTATTAGCATACATTAGAGTGTGGTTGTGAGGATTAAATGAATTAATGTATGTTAAGTGCTTTGGGCCATGTTTTATATTACTTAAAATGAACAATATATAAATGTTCACCATTTTATTGTTACTAGGTGTTTTTTTTTAAAGCTGCTTTACAGTATTCTAGCTAATATATTAACTGATATATTTTGGTTAAAATGGGACTAAATTAATGTTTAAAATGATGACATTAAAAGTTAAAATATGCACTGGCTAGTTTTGTTGTACATCAAACTATTTTAATGAAAATATTCTGAATGCATAACCTTGTTGATTCAGATAAAACAAAATGCCTACGACTGGATGGTTGTTGGCTTCTTAACAGAGTGTGACAAAAACAGGCCTCAAATATGCATGAATAATCTGTTCCGTATTCAGTGCATTCACAAGCATGTGCCTCATTTACTCTTGATATATAAAGTAACAAAATTACATTCCATTAACTGACCTAGACAATAAAATTAATCAGAAAAAAATCAACAAAATTACTTCTGTGTGGAACATGTTTACCTATATCCATCCTTGAGTTGTCAAGGGTATATATTAAGATTACATCAAACAGAAAGGTACTTCTGAAAATGATTAAAATGTTTTCAACTAGATACAAACTATCCAATGATCAAGAAATTCCACTCCTGACACCAGCTTTCACACACCGATTTTGAAATAAAACACTTTAATACTTAAAAAAAAAGAAATTCCACTCCTAAATACATACCAAAGAAACATTAATGAAGACAGAAAGACATTACAAGAATGTTCATAGCAGCTTTGTTCATATAACCAAGAACTGAAAATGAACAGAAGACTGGATAAACATATTTGTTTATCCATCAACAGAAGACTGGATAAACAAATCATCATGTATGTATACAACTGAATACTACACAGCATTGAGAAGAACTCAATGATTATTGTATGATTCATACAATAACATGGATATATCTCATACATATTATGCCCAATAAAAGAATTTTTTAAAGTACATATGTGATTCTCTTTATATTAAGTTCAAGAATCATCAAACCTGTCCCAGACAATAAAAAGCTAAAGGAGTTCATCACCAACAAACCAGTATTATAAGAAATGTTAAAAGGGTCTTCTTGAAGAAGAAGAAGAAGAAGAAGAAGAAGAAGAAGAAGAAAGAAGAAGAAAAGAAGAAGAAGAAGAAGAAGAAGAAGAAGAAGAAGAAGAAGAAGAAGAAGAAGAAGAAGAAGAAGAAGAAGAAGAAGAAGAAGAAGAAGAAGAAGAAGAAGAAGAAGAAGAAGAAGAAGAAGAAGAAGAAGAAGAAGAAGAAGAAGAAGAAGAAGAAGAAGAAGAAGAAGAAGAAGAAGAAGAAGAAGAAGAAGAAGAAGAAGAAGAAGAAGAAGAAGAAGAAGAAGAAGAAGAAGAAGAAGAAGAAGAAGAAGAAGAAGAAGAAGAAGAAGAAGAAGAAGAAGACCATAAAAAAGAATGAAATCTTGCCATTTGCAATAACATGGATGGACCTAGAAGGTATTATGTGAAGTGAAATAAGTTATACAAAGACAAATATCATATTATCTCACTTATATGTGGAAGCTAAAACTCAAAATAAACTAATAAACTAAGCAGAAATAAACTCATAGATACAGAGAACATTTTGATGGTTTCCAGATGGGAGGGGGTTTGGAGGAACGGTGAAAATGGGGAAGGGATAAAGATACACAAATTGCCCATTATAAAAACAGTCACAGAGATGTGAAGTACAACAGGGAATATAGTCAATAATATTATAATAACTATGTATGATGTTATATGGGTACTAGACTTATTGGAGTGATCACTTTATAAGTTATATAAATGCCTAATCACTATGTTGCACACCTGAAGCCAATATATTGTATGTCAACTATAATAAAAAATATTATATATATATATATATATCATCAAACCTGGTGAGGACACACTTCAAAACAGTGGCTACCTCTTTGCAGGGAAGACCATTTTAGACTAGGAATTGTATGAGGGAATCTATGGGGTGCTGGTGATGGTCTATATCCTGATTTGGGTGGTGGTTTCACAGGTTTATACATATGTAAAATTTTCAAACCAAAGATGTATGTACATGTTTTACCACTGTTATAAAAAAAATCTTCCCAGCTAGTAGTTTAAAACATGACTGACAGTACTTCAATTTAACAAAATTGATTACCATCTGAGTACTTCATGTGTGGTTGGGAGTTGGCACACACCAAACCAAGTGTTAAGGACTGAATAGCGAGTCTTCCGACCCCCACCCCCATTCATATGTTGAAGCCCTAACCCCTAACATGACTGTATTTGGAGACAGGGCCTTTAATGAAGTAATTAAGGTTAAGTGAGGTCATAAAGATGGAACCCTAATCCAACATGACTGATGTCCTTTTAAGAAGAGGAAGAGGCATCAAGAACATGCACCCATGAGAAGAGACCATGTGAGAACAGAGCCATTAGGTGGCCATCTGCAAGCCCAGAGAGGCCTCAGGAGAAATCAAACCTGCCAATACCTTGATCTTGGCCTTCCAGCCTCCAAAACTGTGAAAATATAAATTTCTGTTGGATAAGTCACTCAGTCCGGGTGTATTTCGTACGGGAGCCTTAGCAAACTAACACACCAAATAAAGAAGTCTTCAGCAAACACTCCAGGGCCTTGACACAAGTCCTCAGGAGTTTATTGGACCCGGGTATTGCTATCTTGCTGCGAAAAATATAAAAGCTAGTCAGTGCTAACAGGTCAAAGACAGGGGGGGATATGTTTGCAGCAAAAGGCACTTCTACTGCCAATAGAATGGGGAGGGTGTTTCCTGTGGTCATAATGTGGGTTCCACAGAGGCAGCCTGCTTGAGCGGAAGGAGGAGAAGTTTAAAATTAGATGTGTTTAACACCACTATCCACTCACCAAAATGGCTTGAGCTGACTGGATGAAACTGGGTGCTGACAAGGAAGTGGAAGCACCGCCATCTTGTAACCTGCGGTAGGGAGTGTACGTTGGTAAAACTACTTTGAAACACTCTTCGGCAGTATTGCCGTCCTAACCATTCACCTGTTCTATGACTCAGCAATTCCATTCCTACAGAAATGAGTGCATATGTGCACCAAAATAAATGTACAAGAATGTTCACAGTGAAACAACCTAAATGTCCTTCAACAGAAGGGTGGATAAATAAATTCAGGATAGTCACGCAATGGATTCCAAAACAGGAATAAAAAGGAATGAACTACTGATACATACAATATGGATGAATCTTTGAAATAGTATTGAACAAACAAAATAGATCCAGAGACATGGAAGCATGCAACAGACTAACGATTCTCAGAGGGAAGGGGTGGGGGTGGGGGTAGGGACAGGAAGGGAATAACCAAAGAACTTCTATGTATATGTGCAAAACCCATGGACACAGATAGTAGTGCAGTGAAGGCCTGGAGAGGAGGAGGGACTGGGAAGGGG
>NW_005360124.1:12484265-12485119 GCF_000412655.1 Myotis brandtii | reverse complement strand
TGGGGGGGAGGGGGGTGGGGGAGAGGAAGGGGACATCTGAAATACTTTGAACAATAAAGACAAATTTTAAAAAAATAATATTGAACAAAGTCTGACACAAAGGTTAAATACTCGATGATTCCATCTCTATAAAGTTAAAAACCGGCAAAACTGCTGTATGGTGATAGAGGTCAGAGTAGTGGTTACCTCTCAGGGGGCTTGCTGGTTCATAGTGGCTGGGAAGGGACCTTTGGGAGCATGGGGGTGGAGGACAGGGAGGGGCAGGAAATGTTCTATACTTGGACCCACATGCTAGCTGTCTGGGTTTTCAGATATGTGAGAATCCAATAACTGTACACTTGAGATTTCTGCTCTTCACTATGCTCAAGTTATATTATAATTTTGAAAAATCAAAAATTAGGTGGGAGTGTGGAATTTCTATTATTACTCTGGACTGTATTAGGTGATTAATAGACTGGCTTGAACATTTCACCACTTCAGAGTACCTAAAACATCTAAGAGACTTGCCCAAGAATTTTTTATTCTAATAGGGAAGACAAGACTGTTTAGTGTTAGGAAGACTTCATGTGAGAAGAACTGGGGATGGGTGCTATTGCTGCGCTATTTCCAGGGCTGAGCCTAGTCCGCCAATAAACCTGCTACACACAGAGGGCAGTTTCTTTATTTTGAGATCCCTGGATGAGACAGTGTTTTGGAGTTTGCCAAAGTTATTGCTTAGGTTTCTATTTACTAGTCAATTGTCCAGATTAATTCTTGTGTGATAACATGGGAACTCTTTTGGCTATATAACACTTTGCTAGATAATGCTTAGATTAGCTAATTCTCAACTATTAGCCTATTTCCATGAAGTTGCA
>NW_005360124.1:12473904-12484167 GCF_000412655.1 Myotis brandtii | reverse complement strand
TATATAATAATATATATATTATATATATAAATATATGAATTCCTTCCAAGATTCTACTTTAGCTTTTGTTTTGAGGGGTTAAAGGTGGTAAAATGACCACATGTATGTTTATCCTTTTCCTCTCAAGACCCCACTTAAGTGCATAAAAAGGCATAGCTCGTGTATAAACCCACACAGAGAAGATCCACCAACTAGAGATTTCAACACATTTCTTTGGAACTGACTGGACTGTGAAACCCCAGGCACGCAGCTCTAACACACCATGGGGTGGAGAAGGCTCTGGAAACAGGAGCTTCATTGTAACCAGAAAATTGGATCCCAGCCCTCTGCTCCATGCAACACACACATCCCCAGGAGCCAGCAGTCCTCCTGGGGTGGTGCAGGCAGGGAGGGGGGCGTGGTGGTGGTGGTGGAAGGAGACTGGCATCTGGGGTTCCCAAAGATCCACCAACTAGAGATTTCAACACATTTCTTTGGAACTGACTGGACTGTGAAACCCCAGGCACGCAGCTCTAACACACCATGGGGTGGAGAAGGCTCTGGAAACAGGAGCTTCATTGTAACCAGAAAATTGGATCCCAGCCCTCTGCTCCATGCAACACACACATCCCCAGGAGCCAGCAGTCCTCCTGGGGTGGTGCAGGCAGGGAGGGGGGCGTGGTGGTGGTGGTGGTGGAAGGAGACTGGCATCTGGGGATTCCCAGTGAAGCTAATGGATGGCTCTCTGCCTGACCGCCCCAGAGAGAAGCCTCTGGTCAGCTGTGGACAATGTCAGGGTCCTGCCCAGAGCCTCACTGGGCCAACAGCCAGCACTAGCTTTGCCCTTTTATGTGAAGAGCCAGACACCTACAAATTTATCCGCCCCCCGCCCCGCCCCCACACATACACACAGTCCCTTTCACCCCCAGGCCCTTAGCCAATAACTGACAGGCAGGGAGCATGAAACACCGACCCACTGACTCAGGTAGGGACAACCCTGAGGCCCACTTACAGCTCAGAGCTCCCACTCAGGACTTTGAGATCACACCAGGTTTGACGGCTTCCCACATGCCCTGGCAGCACCTTCTTACTAAAGCAGAGCCCTACTCTCCAACCCCCTTCCCAGCGTCTGCTCAGCAAGCCCAAACCAGACCTCTAGGAACCGTGCCAACGGATGCAGACCTCCCGGCGGGTGGCCTCGGTGTCACAGCCCTACATGCCAACGGAGACCAGGCGTTTGCTGAAAACCTCCAGCGTGGGAGAGAGCGACCCACCAGCCACGCGATGGGACAAGCCCACTGTAACCCCCCAGGTGCAAGAAAGCACAGGGGGTGGGAGGGGGGTAAGAAAGGGGAAAGTTACAACAGAGAGAAGCAAAAATCAGACTCACCGCGCAGATAACATAATGAACGAAGCTTTAATCCTCCTCCTTCATAAGCACAGCCTCTCCGCTTCCAGGGGAGCCTCTCCTTCCACATGAGAAACTGCAGACAGATGGTTCATTACCTCCAACACCTTGCGCTTCTGGGTGAAGCCTGCCCCCCATCCCGCTCTCTCTGCCTCCGTCCACTAAGGGCAATTTTGAAAACAGCCTTTGCATCGCCAGCTAATGTGTTGTGTCTCACCTGCTCAGACATAATAAGGCATGAAATCCTGAGCCCCTCAGCCTTCACGCCTCCCCAGGAGGGCCTCAAAGACCTCGCAGGACTTAAATGTAATACGCACTTCTAAACGGGCTTAGCACTCCATCTTCCAGGCTAGACAGCATCTTCCAGAGCGCTAACCATTTATGCCAAGTCGAAAGCACACTTTATAAATTTATTTTACACCAGCTGTGCATCTTTTTTCCACATTACAGCAAATTAATATACTTTGGCAGACTAAAAAAGTCAAGTGCTCATTCGAAAGCTGACTTAATGGTTCCCTTTCTTAACAATTTTAATAAGGCTTATATGCTGACAATGATTTTGGTTCCAATTTTCTAGCATATTCCTTTCCTCCCACCCCTTAGATACACACACATGTGCATACACATATATAATTTCCGCATGATAGGACACAGAGAAACATATTTGTCACAGAATGTTTGGAAAAATAACACACATACACACACTGCTGTGATTCCACCATCCAACTGTGTCCACCTCCTTTTGAGAAGAACGTTTGAAATTTACATATTTCCTGATAATTCTATTCCTGGCTTATATTTATTAAGAATTAAAACAGGAGCTGTGATCAAGGCTTTGCTTTTCAGAGATGTGGGTGATTCCTTGATACATGATGGCGAAATACGTGCATCATAGGTAATGAGATGGTGCAGCCCTGGCTGCTTTGCTCAGTGGGTAGAGCATCATCCCTCTGATTGAAGGGTCCTGGGTTTGATTCTGGTCAAAGGCACATACCTCAGTTACAGGCTCGATCCCTGGCCCTGGTCAGGGCATATGCAGGAAGCAACCGATCAATGTGTCTCTCTCACATCTATGTTTGTTCTCTCTCTCTCTCTCTCTCTCTCTCTCTCTCTCTGGCCCTCCCTCCCTTCCACTCTCTCTAAAAATCAGTGGAAAAATATCCTCCAGTGAGGATTAAAAACAACATAAAAAGAGGTGGTGCAAAGATAAAATACAGTATTCCAGGTCCTCTGTATTTTATAGCCAAATGCACAGAGTTCTGCCCCCAAGTTCAATTTTGGGGAAAGCACAGCAAATAGCAGGGCTGCTGGCAGCTGAGACAGAAAAGCACTCAGCCTTCTCAGCTCCTACAGCTGCGGAAAGCCCCAGGGACCAAGGCTAAATGTTTGGCCACTTCAGTTATTCTCTCATAACCTTTTTTTATGCAGAGATGTTGGTTTTGTTTTCCCCCTTCTTTCTTCCATGCAATTCTTTTCCTTTCATGGTGAATGGGTGGGTGGGGTTGAGGTTGGGTTGATTGTGGGGGGTGGGGGAGGACTTTATAGCATAAATCTTAAAGCCCTTAAATTTAATTACAAAATGTTAACTCAATTATCCCCAAAGGTTTACTGAAGAATAGGCAGAATTTCTGTTAAAGGTGGAGAAATAAGATACATAGAAAGCAACAGATTTCATTATCTCCATTAATTGAATAAATATGTATTCACATATACTATATATACATACATGTGCATGTGGATACTAGCTCTATGCTATTATCCTTCCCGGTGCTAAAGGAGATTTTTAAAAAATATGTAGGTGGGGTGTACATTTTGGAAGAGAGATATGGAATAAAGTGGGCAGCATTGCTGTAGTCCAAAGTGAACTGTGGTTGCTTGCTAACAAGTGGTGCAGAGTGCTGTGAGCATCTACCCCAGGAGTCCGCAAACTCAGGTCTGTGAGACAAATCTGGCCCACCACCTGGTTTTATGCTGCCCGGGAGTTTGGAGAGGCTTTTACTTTTATAGATAGACTAGAGGCCTGATGCACGAAATTCGTGCAAGGGGCTTGGCCCTCTCAGTCCTGGCTGCCTCGGCCGGCCCTCAAAGCCTCAGACAGTCCTTCTGCTGTTCAGTCTAATTAGCATATTAGCTCTGTATTATATAGGATGGTTGGGGGGGAAAGATCAAGAGAGGAATCAAAATTTGTGACATGAGAAAGTCCTATGAAATTCAAATTTCAGCGTCCATAAATAAAGTTTTGTTGACATGCAGCCACCCTCACTGGTTTACGTAATGTCTATGGCTATTTCTGCACTACAAGGGCAGAGCTCAGAGTTGTGATACGGACCTAGTTTGCTGACCCCTGATTAGAGGAGGGAGACGTCACCTCTGCCCAAGCTCACGGTGAAGACGTGACACGTCTATCTTACTTCTCTATAACCCTTTATAGCTCATTTGACCCTCCCAGCAGCTCTATGTGGGAAGAGAGAGAAAGAGCAGATTTCATCATTCCCCCTTTTACAGCTGGGGGAACTGAGGCTCTGCCCAATCCAGATGCTTGCTCAAGGCTGGCAGCTAAGCAATGGCAGCCCCCAATTACAACTGTCCTGAGCCTGCACCTCCTGGTGTAGAGACTAGAAAGATGTCAGTGCAACAGAAACACACACAGACAGACGTCCCCCCTGGGACAGGGGCACCACAAACAAGCCAGTCCAGCTGGGCAGGTGGGGTGGGGGCTGCTACGGGGCCCAGGACAAAGGAGACTGAGGCCAGGAGCTGTCTGGCCTGTTCCTATTTCTGGGCCTGAGGCAAGTCACACTTATGCTTCCTGTAGTCACTGTGAGGACGCTGAGAGCCTCAAAGTCCTGTCTGCAGTATCTGCTCCTGATAAGATTTTGAAGAGTAAATGGGATCATGATGAGAAGCAAATGAGTTAGCTGTGTATGGTACTTAGCAAAGTGCCTGGTGCTTTGTGGTTGTGACGTTAACTTGTTTTCATTCACTGGATTGGGAACCTGCTGAGGTTTTAAAACGAGAACTGATATGTGTTTACCTTAGACAACTAGCAAGGCATAAAGGATGCACTCGTACCTGAACATAAGATTAGTTAGACTTTCATACTAATACTATGAAGACATTCCATCTGTGGAACAAATTCTAGCTCCTTTAGCACAAAATTCCCCTGAGTGTTAGGCTCAGGAAAAAAGATTCTTGTACGCTCAAGTTATTTGGGATGAACATTGTTAATTGGGTGTAAAAACTATTTTCACATTTGGGGAGAAATGCATTAGGTTAAAATGGAGAATTAAGTAACTGAACTGAACATCTAGAACTCGCAGGGTTTTGGGGGTGGCATCTTGGGAAAGAGGCAGGAAGGGAAAAGAACAGGAAAGAACTGTGAGGAGAGATTAGCTAGGCCAGTGACTAATCAGTCCAGCCATGAGGTAAGGGCCCTGCAAGCGGGCACAGTTTACACAGCCCCAGCAAAGATGAAACCGAGGGTATTCACGACTAATTATATTTAGTTTTAAATTCTAGCTCCCATCTTACTGGTGCAGAAACCAGGCACTAATAGATAATGATTTGTCCAGGACTTGTGGGCCATTAACCAAAGAGTGGACGTCATCCACCTGGTGGTCCCTAACTCCTATACCTTGCTGACCGCCTTGCCTGGGGAATTCTGTTGGTTTCTATGCTGGATTTAGAAGATGCCTTCTTTCGGGTACCTCTGAGCCCTGAGTCTCAGGAGCCATTTGCATTTGAATGGGAGGACCCAGACTTTAAAGGTAAGGACAGTACTGCTGAACACTTCTCAGAGCCCCCTACCCTTCAGCTACATAATGACAAGCCATTCCAGACTGTTGATGAGCTTCATCAGTCTCAGCAAAGAACCCTCTGACAAAAATACTTATACTCTCTGGTTGGACAGAGATGACATCTCCCAAAAGAAAGCCTAAATATCCTAGCCCTCTGTGAGGATTTTGGATTTGAATTATCTCCAGGACAAAGAACCTTGCTCCCAGACAGGAGGGAAGCCGTAGCTAGGGTGGCAATGCCACCATCTGCCAACAGCTAAGGGGATTCCCAGGAAATGGCTGGCTTTTGTAAGATCTGGGCTCCAAACTTTGGCTTGGTTGCAAAACCATTATGGGAGGGACAGATCGAGAGCCTTGCTTTGGCCTGGGGATGCCAAAAGGCCTTCCAGACTATTAAGGAAAAGTTATTGACGGCCCCTGCCCTAGCCCTCCCAGACTTGAGAAAGCTGCTTAACTTGCTTGTACATGAAAGCCAAGCAATAGGACTGGGGGTCTTGGCCCAGAATCTAGAGAACATTATGAGGCCAGTGACGTACTTCTCAAAACAGCTGGACACCGTGTTTCAGCAATGGCCGGTTTGTCTAAGGGCCACGGCAGCTACCAGTGACCTTCCACCTGTCCCATCCTGGGACAGCACATCACAAGTGCCTGCGTGTTGCCCTTACTGGAACAAAATACCAGGACACTCTTTTAGGCAGTCCTGATGTCATTCTCAGGACTATCTCTACTCTAAATCCAGCCACCCTGATTCCCTCTGAGCCAGAGGGACCCCGAAATAATGACTGTATTCAAATAATTGAACACTTCAATTCTAGCTACCCAGCCCTGACTGACTGATCCCAAAAGAATCCTGATCTCGAGATGTTCGAGGATGGAAGCAGCTTCATGGACACGGGAAACCAGAAAGAGGGGGCAGTAGGTCTCCTGAAGGCAGTTTTGGAACCTAATGAGGTTGCCATCAGACACGGCCAGGTTGTCAGGAGGCCGACAGCTCAATCTCCCAGGGGAAATAATAAAGGAGATCAAGCTGCTGCCAAACTGACGGCTCAAACTAAACTCCCCGTGCCCCTGGTAGCAGCCCTTTCCTGACATGGACTTAAAGCTAGACCAGCCTGAATGTTCCTCAGAGAACTTAGGACGAGCAAAAGAATAGGGCTTTTCTACTCACCAGAATGGTGGATGGATTAGCAATGAACGGGAAATCATTCTGATCCCAAAACACCTGATGGAGGAAACAGCTCCAGAGCACCCATTACAGACAGGATGCCACACGCCAATGGATTCAGAAATATGTTACTGGGCCAGATATGCAGAGAACTGCTCAACAGATAATTCAAAAATTCATTATGTGTGTCAGAAGTAACCTTAAGACAGGACCTCACCCAGGGGTCAGGGGGTTCCAGAGCTCAGGATTAGGCTCTGGGGAAAGATAGTAGGCAAACTGACTTTACTCTGATGCCCTAAACAACTGTAAATTATCGGTATCTGCTAGTCTTCGCAGATGCTTTCACAGGATGGGTCGGAGCATTCCCCTGCATGTCAGAGAAGACCTCGGAAGCAATAAAAGTCTTATTAAAAGAAATCATTCCTAGATTTGGACTGTCCTCCTCTATTCAAAGTGACAATGGAAGTGCCTTTATTGTCACCGTGACCCAGAAAGTTTCTCAACGTTCAGGAATACAAAAGAAATTTCACGCTTCCTGGAGGCCACAATGTACTGGAAAATCAGAGAACATGCACCACACTTTAAACCTTTGCTAAACTTTGCCAAGAGACCGGCCTAAAATGGTGTTGGCTATTGCCCTGCTTAGGATTGGAGTAGCCCCCAAGAGCAGGATTCAACTGAGTCCTTATGAAATATTATATGGAATGCCCTTCCTGTCTTAGAGAAAATCTTAGAAATGTTCATGACCCAACGACCAAAGAATTAGACACTCTACGGTAATCCTTGGGGTTAACTTTAACTGCTGTTCATAAATTTCCTTCTGACAGGATGAAGTACCCCACAGATGTCCCATTACAACATTTCAACCCCAGAGATTGAGTATCTAAAATCCTGGAAAAATAAACGTCCTAATGACCAACTTGAACCTATGTGGGTGAGCCCTTATCAGATTTTACTAACCACTCATTCTTCTGGGAAACTGGGAGCCAAGCCCTGGCTTCACCACTCTCAAGGTAAGCAGGCTCCAGACTTAGACCTACCACCCAAGCGACCGTATCATCAGAAACCACCGCTCAACCACCTGAGGATTCCTGCGAGCCCATTGCCGACTGTAGGAAACTCTTCAGAAGGAAAACATCTGAAAACCCAAGATAGACTTCACCAAAATGAAGAAAACCCTCTGGTTGAGATCCAAGATAATTGTTTTTTAATCTCTAACTTTCTTGTTTCAATTTCCACCTGTTACAGGCGATGCCTCTCTGCCATGGGCTGCCACCTATGCAGAAATACTAGTATATAACCAGTCTAACGCTGGGTCTGTGGACTATTGCCTGGGTCTAGTGTAGAAAGGATGCCTTGGATCAGACACACATTCAACATCTCAGACTGGGAACAATGGATGGAGCAAGTCACCAAGGATAAGCTGGGGTTCCTCTCACCGACTCCACATTCAGGAGACCACATGCCCCTAATCCAACAAGAATATTGTACAAATATCCCTGCTTATGAGGCCAATATTATTGATCTGTTAATCCATATGACTGCAACCATAGACCAGGTTGGTAACATTTCCTATGTGGATGCATTCACTCACTGGCTCACTTCTCTGCCTTCCCAGCCACTAGGGAACGTCCGTATTAGTTTTGCTTCTTTGTGGCTTCTTTGGGATACTAACTGGGTGTTGCTATGTTTACAAGTGCTGCCTGAGGGCAGCTAAAACTAGCAACCCGATGATCATTCAAACCTCAGACCCTTGGCCTGGACCTAGTAAATTTTCAATTACATGTAAAATAGTTCCATTCATCTAGCCCCCAAACTGTGTCCCTTCTCAGCAGGAAGCAGCTAGAGCAGGCGTCACCCCTTCTCTCTCAAGATTGAGGAATGAGCAAAAGAAAGGAAGGAATTAAAACTAAAACTGAGGGACCTTATGATTTTGGTTAAATTTAGTTTTAAATGTTAGCTCTAGAAACCATCTCTCTCTCTCTCTCTCTCTCTCTCTCCCTCTCCCTCTGTCCCTCAGAGACCTAGCCTTGCCCCACATAATCAGCCACCCCCAAGGCAGCAGAAGACAGTAACCCCGACCTGACTAATGGTCACACAGTTTAGACCTCTGGCAGGTGAAAGGTCACATCTCGACCTAAGTTATGTTTTAGCTCCTGAGCCCTAAGGTGAAAGGACCCTCTGACTACTTTCCCATGAGACCAACAGAGGGACACTGGGAAAAACCCTCGGAGCTGTCCTCAAGACCTGAAGAAATGATTTATTACCCTTCCCTCACCTCTGACCAATCAGCTCCCAGCTCACCCCCAAACCCCGAACCCGTGGTATTTTGTGACTTTGCCCTATATCATCTCTAACCTACACACCGTCAGGGAGTCGGTTTGTTTAGAGTACAAGTTCCCGGTCTCCATATTGGCCAATTTAGTATTAAACTAATTTTTTCCTTCTAAACTGCAAACTCCCTCCTGTGCATTTCTTTGGGCCAGTGTGTGCAGGCAGGCAGACCCGAGGGAAAACACTGGGGTTCCGGGAACAAAGCCACCAGATTTAAGAACTGATCCATTCATCTTACCCTACTTTCCATTTTCCACACTGATAATTTCTTCTGTTGGAAAGAAAATATTTACTCAAAAAAGAACGTTCCCTTTAGGATTATTGTGACATTGTACACCCACACCACCAAATATCCAAATGTGCTAACAATTTGAAACAAATGGGGCGGGGGGTCCCTTCTGACATGAAATTATTTCACACTCTAAGGAAATAAGCACTCTTCTGGTGGAGGTAATACAATAGAACAGTGTTTTTAAACCGCGTGTCAGGACTCGTTCATTAGTGCTGAAATCAGTTGAGTGGACCGACAACCACATCTATAATAATAAAAGCATAATATGTTAATTAGACCGGGCGACCTTTCAGACAAAGCTGGGGCTTCAAGGGAAGCCCGGGTCTCGGGTGCCAGAGGGAAGCCGGTGCCGGCAGGCAGAGGAAGGAAGGCCTACTCTTGCACGAATTTTGTGCATCAGGCCTCTAGTAGAATAGAAAATATCAGAGTGTATTACATATAGAAGGACATGTATTTTTATAACTTTTGTTTCAGTGATTTGTGCATGCATGTATGTGCACATGTGTTTGTTTGCATACACTTATCCATATTGCTAGGACATGGTGTAAATTGCATTCTCACTAGGGATCATGAAGTCTAACCATGTCCAAAACAGACTAAGCCACTTCTTTAAAATAAGGTGTCCCTGTTAATTAATACAGAATTGATCTCCAATTACAAAATTCACCAAAAGTCAGAAACAGAAATGATGACAGTGTTCAGAATGATGGCTAATCATTTTCTTTATGAAATAAACCATTGCTGTGTTTTTCACATTAACTAGTCCACCTGGAGTAGATGAGGAGGAGGCTGTAGAGGAAACCTAGTGGGTAGGGATGGCTTTTACCACCACCACACTTTAACAACCTCCCACGATCGCTTTGCATATATGAAAATAAGATATTTCTATTCCCCCCGAAATTATATTTCATAAAAAAGTTGCCTTATATGTGAATCCATATAAAGTCTCCCATATTATGAGGCATTCTCTCAATTACTTTCGCTGAATGCCAAAAAGCAAAAACCCCATTATCTCCAAGATACCTGAAATTAAAATCAAGCAATTCATTGACATTGGATGTGATAGCAACTAATTTTAAAGAAAGAAACCATGTCAAAACATATTACCTGATAAGACTGAAGATTTCATGAAAAGGGGATGTCTGTTCAAAGGTTACTTGAGAACTATTTGGAGAAGATAGCCTGAAACAAACTCAATCAGTACTAGACAGGGATGCTTATGGAAGTCACATGATTGAAACAGGATAGAGGAAGGGAAGGGAAGGGAAGGGAAGGGAAGGGAAGGGAA
>NW_005360124.1:12467130-12473880 GCF_000412655.1 Myotis brandtii | reverse complement strand
GGCAGGAGAGAGTAAGGGAAGGGAAGGGAAGGGAAGGGAAGGGAAGGGAAGGGAAGGGGGAAGGAAGGAAGGTCAAGATTTCAATACCAGCTTAAGTAAACATTCTTTGCCAATTGCTTGCATTGTACGTACTTATACAAGTCACACAGAACTACTGGATTGTGGAGATCATGAATAAACACCTATAAGAAGAAAAAAAAAACCCCAAATGTTTTTTATGTTATGTGAATGGGCACACAGGGCTTGGAATAAAGTTTGTAGTAGCAGCATCATACAGAAATTCAAGAAGAAAAATATTTCAAATGTTAGATAGAAACAAATATGCCAAAAGTAGCCTAATAATGAAAAGACTCTTAAGTCAAAGAAGTGTGTGAAACATTTGAATAAATGATTTCATAAAATGTGACAGTAGAAGGATGCCATATTTCTAAATTAATTTTATATAATGTGACTTTCAAAATATGCAAGTAAATTAATAAATGTAAGTAGACATTTTGCTATTTACCTCCTAAAAATGTATATATTCTAGTTGATACAAAACCTTTTAAAAAACCTTCTCCTGGGAAAATTGGGGACCACTTTATAATCGAGGGTACTTTATACATGTGCATAGGCCCTTGGCTCTTGATATTCTGTCTACAAGGCCCTTCCCCCAGTTACCCACATGGCTCACTCCTTCAGATCTTTCAGCTCTGCTCCAGGCCTTCCCTCATCACCCCATGTGAAGTAGCATCACCTCCTACATTCTCACATTCTATTGCCTTCCCTGCTTTATTCTTCAGAGCACTTACCACCAGTTGACATATTATACATATATTTGCTTATTTATTTTTAAATCTCCTCCCACGAAGAGGTTGGCAACAGTAGGGACTTACCGTCCCTCACATGCCCTCTGCACCTTGCTGCATCCCTTGCACCTAAAAGGGTATCTGGCCCAGAGAAGGTGTTGAGTGAACATTTGTTGGAAGAATGAATAAATGATTTCATCATTAGAACCTCAAAATCATCACTCATCATAGTTGAAGTTCCAAAAACTCTTCTGGAATCATGACACAGCCCCTAACTCAAGGGTCTAAAGTGTACACAAATGTTTTGTTTTGGTAAAACTACAACATATGTAGCGGGTATGAAAAAATAAAATCATTTAATCCTACCATAGACTTGTGTAGGCCATGGGATGCAATTCATTTAATGTCCACAGTGTAAATAAGAAATCCTGAAATTTATATCTTAGATACTATACCTACCTTACTAAAAAAAATGAATTTATTTATGTATTTATGTGACAAATATTTATTGACAGATATGTTGTTGGGTGAGGCATTATATTTGATTTTTCTTTTGAAAAATCGACTTTATACTTCACTGTAAAGCTATATCCTGCTGTTATAAATAGGTAAAGCTCATCGTTTTGCTTTTTTCCATTATTTTACCATAAGCTTTATTTATTTAGGTCAGCAACTCCTGAGAGAGAATAGTCACAGGGAATGCTCCACAGCTAGAGTCTTTTATTCGGCTAATTTTAAAGGTAAATATTTTTCTTTTTGTTAAATTTAAGGGAAGGAGGAACCACAAATGTACTGAACAACATTTAACGCTCACTATCACAGAAATTACATAAGAAGGAGACAAACTCTAATTACACAGGGTTCCACTACAAACCCATGCTCTCCAAGTGCAGGAGATCCTCATTGTTGGCTGATAATCTTTTATTCACCCTTAACTGACTCACTGCTGCATTTCCACAGTCTTTGTGATTCTCCTCATCCGCCCACCTTTCTTTTGACGTTATACTTAGAATACTATGGCCAAATTCCTTCAGCTCCACCTCAAAATTCCCATGCTTCTGTCTCACGAGTCTTTCCTTTGCCTTTATCCACTGTGCTTCTTCCATCTCCTTGAAGATTCCATTTCATCAGTTGAGCTTCTCCCTTACATTTTCAATCTCTCTTCCCTGCAACAGATTCTTCTCCTCTACTTTTAATGTAGACTCAAGTCTTCCTATACTACAAACGTTACTTTCCCTCCATGTGCCATTGCTTTGACGCATCAAACTCTCCTTCCCCCATCCCATTGAACTAATTTAAAAAGATGTCTGTCTTCATTGTTGTCCATGTCCATCACCTCTCATAGCCTGGCTGCCACTTCCACCTACCTCAAAGATCATTAGGGAAAGCCAGGCATCAGAGCCAATGGTTTTTCTCTTGTTGCAACCTCACCCCCGCTGTATGAGTGATGGATGGTGGTACTGCTACTGGTGGGAGTGGGGTTCTTGGTGTACCGCTGGAATAAGAATTTCCAGAGTACCCCACAGAAGGATGAGGTGTTGTAGACGGCTTTATTCCTGTGGAATTATGTCCCTGCATTTCCAAGGCCCCATTTCCCCTAGTTCCGCCAAGAAAGAAGTGTAGCTGGGCCTTCAATGGGGCTAGAATAAAAGCTAGTGTCCAGAGTTTCCATTCCAGTTTGGAGCAGTGTCCAGTCCAGCATCAGGCTAGCACAGTTTGTGTTCCCCACTGCAGCCCACCAGTTCCTTGCATGTCGGTCCGAAGGGCCACATGGCTATGGAGGAAACATCGGAAAATGCAAGGAAGCAGGAACAAAAGGGCCCCATGAGCCAAGAGTCAAGTGGAACAAGAGTTCAAACTCCTTTGTTTAGGGGCTTACATATTCCCAAATTTTCATGCACTTGCAGTGGCTCCACCTACTCTCACCAATGAGCTCTGTTCCCAGATTTGACCAACAGGCACCTTGCCTAGTCACCCTAACCTCACTGTGCTTGCATATATCTTCCCTTTGTTGGACCCCTTCCTCTGGTGATCTTTGGGGAATGGGCCAGTGGTTCCCTGAGGAGTGCAAAATTGCAGCTTCCTGGTGAAGCTGCCCAAATGACATGCCTATAATGTCTGGCCTCCCTTTTGCTCCTATCAGTAGTTCCCCTCACCTTTCCTAGCTTCCACGGCAACATACTACTCCCACCATTTTTCCTAACTGCCCCATGTTTAATATTGTTCTCCTCTTCTTCTTCTCTTCCTCTCCAACATATAGACATCCCCCAAGGACCCCAACTTTACCCTTTGCTTCTTCTCCATTTTCTTTTCTGGCCATTCCTGAGACATCAAAATTGCTCTTAAGTGATGACTTACTAACCTCTCTTTGTAACTCTAACCTCTCTCCAAAGACCAACACCTGTATTCTATTTCTTTCATTTGGACAAACCTGTCATGCCCAAAATGAAATTTCTTTTTTCCCCTCTCTTTCTCACCCTCCTTTGAACTTTCTGACGGTGACCCAATCATGCTCTCAGCTGAGCCTGACAATGACCTTTGACTTCCCTGCTAAGTGCTCAGAGTATTCCTGCACCCTGTCTCTTGAGTCTGTCTGTCTCTTCCTCTTTACTCCCACTGCCTCATTTCCTCTTATCCCTAGCTGACTGGAGTCTATCTGGTCTCGCTACTGTCAGTCTTTTCCCATTTCATTACACCAAACACAATGTTATAAGATCATCACTCTAAAGCACAGATCTGATCCTGTCAACCCTCCTCCTCCTCCTCAGAAACCTGCCATGGCTCCCTGGTACTTACTGAATAAAATCTGCATGCAAGTTGTTCCACAATCTTGAAAGAACCTCTCTTCCTCACCTCATTACCTCTCTTATTACATCTCTTGATATTTCCTGGGCTCAGCCAAAGCACACCATTCTTTGTTCTCTGTGCAGGCACACACCTTCCACCACTAGGCCTGTCCTACAGGTTCCTCCCCAAGTATGCCCTCCTTCCCTGCCACCCCAAATGCCACTTGCATAAATCCAGCTCAGCTTCTATCTCTTCCATGTAACCTTCCCTGATTCTTCCACTTGAAGTCATTGGCGTATCTTGTGAACTCCCACAGCACTCCAGAAATATGGCTTTCTAAGCATTTTCCAACATTTCCATAGATAGTTATATGCAACATGCCCTGTCTCCCCTTCCAGACCATGAACTTCCTCTGAGCAGGATCTAAGTTTCCTCATTCTTCAAATCTTCAGCTCTCCCAACATTTCCCAAACCCTTTCCAAAGGTATGCAGTGCCTGAGATGTAGTAAGCAATTCACAAATATTTGCAAGTTCATTATGGTAACCCAAAGGGTTAACTATGGATTTTTAGGCTTGAAATTATCTCAAGTTTAGCAACAACCACTTTTCCCTTATAGAATACAAGCCCCATCTCCCCCATAGTTTATTACTTTTGGCCCCACAGGTCAATGTTCTAATGTCTTTTATTTCCAAGTCTTCTGAAGAACAAACTTCTTTAAGAGATGCAATAATGAAAAAGAAACGCATTAACGTTGCTTTAGGTGAAGAGAACACATCCATCTCAAACAAATGGCTGGCTGCAGGCTACAGCAAAAGGTACAACTGTGTACTAGACTGAATTACAGGATGCAGGCTGCCGCAATAACCTTACTAGTCCAACCTTTAGAAAAGGCAGGCATTGCATTTTACAATCATCACATTTGCATTAGAAAGGAAACCACTAATTCCTGAGTCATCGGTTATGCTGTTGTATAATTCTTCTTTTTCTATACAGTTCATTTACCTTGGCAAGTTCTAATATTCTTAAGCTTTCTTGTCAGACATTTACATCGCTGGATTTTACATGCAAATATAAACACAATAACTTAAAAAAAAAAGCCAACCTCTTAGAATGCCTTTAAATTCCTTAAGTACTTTTCTCAGAAAGAAATTGGCAGAACAAATAAGAAAGTAAAGAACTAAGATTCAACATTCATTTTTATAAATCTATCCTTAATTCCTGGATGAGCTCCAACAACCTCACATTAAAATTTTAGAAGGTTTGACTTGAAGGACATAGGGAAGTTTAATGTTCACAGTTTCAAGAGCACCTGGTCTATCCATCATCATTAATAAAGAGAAGATAACTGGGAAGAAAAAAACACATGTGGATAGACCTCGTTTTATTATTTTCAAGGTAACAATGATATCATGTAACTTTTGCTAAAATGAAACAAATTTTTTTTTTAAAGAAAAAGAAAGAAACCTCTGATACCAATGTGTTGGGTATTTATCTGTGTGGCTGTGACTGCTACCAAGAGGACCCGGGCAGCCAGTTTGGACTCTGACAGCAATGCGGTGGAATTTCAGATGTTATAGTTCAGATATGTGCTACACAGGTTAATCTAGTCACACTGCATTTTAATAAGGAAGTATCAATATATTAAATTAAAGGTGCATTCGTTCCCACAAATACCACAGGAGACACACAGGCGCTGGGAAGTCGAACGCAGTGGACACACATATGCATATGCTCTCTCCCTTCCTACCTCCCAACCCCACGCAAGCCTATCTTTATAACGCAGAGACAATTAAACACCTATAGGATCTAGGTTCAATTCTTGGTCCTGGTTCCCACTGGGTGACTTATTGCTGGCCTGCCATTTGCCAAATTCCCTATTCACAGGCTACACGGATGGGAAAGCAGGGGCACCCACCCGGGACCCCATCACCTTGGGTCTTGGGGGATTTCAGTTCCCCAATGATATGTGGCACCACCTAGCCGTTGTGAAAGCTGGGAGAGTGGATGTCTCAAGCAATAGAAATAAAGTACCCCTTTTCCTGAGGAAACTGCCCTGCCTAGGTGACGATGACCGACAGCGTACCAAACATTGCTCAGTACGATCCTTTCCTTCTTTTTAACACCTCCACCCTGACCGAATCTCTCTACAAACCTCCAGAGTTCATGCTACAAGAACCAACAGAAAGACCACCCATTCTTCAGACATTAGGTTTCCAGCGTTTCAATGTGGAATGGGAAGGTCTAGCTGACATTGAAAGTTGTGGGGATTGAGAGAGGACTGTGGCCATTCAAGACCCTTCTCCTCCAGCTCAGACACAAGATAAACAATAGAAACTGCAGAGTCAGGGCGGCTGAGACCCTTATGGAGAGAAGTGTCACAGGATGGAGGCTCCCTTCAACACCTGCCAGCCCACAAGGGGTGACCATTACCCATTTCCCGGCCATGCGCCCAACGCCACATGCACACTTTCCACATCCCCGCGCCCAGAGGCCAGAGCAAAGGGAAGTGGGAATCCCTACACCCGGCCACCCACACGCAGGAGCGGAACCGAGACCCGGCTCAGAGTTGCAGGGTCAGAATAGCAGACGCTGTCCCACAGCCGGCGGCGGCGGCAGCAAGTCAGGGCTCCCGCAGCTCGCTAGGCTCGGAGCGCAGTTTGGGGAGCGTGGATGCAACCACACGAGTACGCACATTCTCACACGGGATTTTACAAACCCGCCCCTGCCCTGCGGGCTGCCTCCGCGCTCGCACGCCAAGTGCATCCTGCCCGCTGCATCCTTGCCACCGCACACTCTCGCTCCCGGAGAGTCAGCGGGAGAGGAGGGATCCTAGCAGGGATGCCTGAAACGCCATCCCCCAACACCTTCGGTCCCCCCTCCCCAGCCCCTTTGGCGGTACCTTACACACACACACACACACACACACACACACACACACACACACCGGCCACGTCTGTCATCATGCCTGCCCGCTGCCCCCAAAGCCCCGCGTCTCCAGGACCCCGGGCGTTCCTACCTCCAACTCCCCCTTCCCCCGCCCGGCTGGCTCGGTGGCTAAAGGAACTGCCCCCGGGATGCCGCCGGCTGTCCCCGCTCGCGGGCACTATTGTTCCACGCAGCCCCTCTTGCACCCGTGGGCGCTCTCGGAGAGGACTCCGGCTCCGTCGGGGGCGG
>NW_005360124.1:12459939-12466474 GCF_000412655.1 Myotis brandtii | reverse complement strand
CAGCTGTGGCCAACCTCTGAGCGCTGGGACAGACCCCGCTGCAGGACCACGAAGCAGGGCGGCCGCGTCGGCTCCGGCGGTGTGTTCTCAGCCCGTAGTTACTTGGAGCTTTCCCGGTCCCGGGCTCCTTAAATACTGCCGGCACCTCCCGGCCCGGCGGCCCCGGAGCGCCCTCCGAGAGGGGGTTGGCGTGGTCTCTGGAACGCGCTGCAGTCGGGCGTCTCCGCCGCCAGGGGGCGAGCCTCTTGCGTTTGGGCCGCAGCAGCGCTGGTAGCGTTTTCAACCTTCGAGGGGAACTGCCCAGTCTTGCAGGCAAAGCAGAGCGCCTCTGGATGCTGATGCCGGGAAAAGCTCGACCTGATTTTTCTGCCCACTTCTCAGTTCAGGTTGATTGGAACTTAACGTGCAAGTGAGCCTGGCTTAGGGCATCAGCCCTCCATGTGGATGAGAGGGAGGGAGGGGACCTTTGCCGCAGGGACCAGGTGGCAGGTGCCGTGCCTTAATGAAAAGCAGTGCGCTGGACAGGCCACGGGGGACCTGGGTTCTGGCGCCAGCCTCACCTGTAATTGGCGGGGTAATAGGAGCCAAATCACTCCCCCCCGCCCCCCTCGTCGGGACACAGGTTTCTCAGTAATAATAAGTTACTAGTGTATTTACACAAAGCCTGATACTTTGCAAAGCCCTCTTCATGCACAAATTATTCTTACGTAGTAAAATGAAGATGAGCCTTGACGATCTACATCCCCGTCTTACCATATATATTTTTTAAATATATTTTTATTGATTTCAGAGAGGAAGGGAAAGGAAGAGAGAAACATCAATGATGAGAGAGAATCATCAATGATGAGAGAGAATCGCTGATTGGCTGCCTCCTACATGCCCCCTGCTGGGGACCGAGCTGCAACCTGGGCCTGTGCCCTTGACTGGAATCGAACCTGAGACCCTTCAATCCACAGGCCAATGCTCTATCCACTAAGCCAAACCAGCCAGGGTGCGTCTTTCCATATTACTTTAAGCACAATGCCTCCAGAAAAATCGAGGGCGTAGCCTGAAGCATTCTCAAAGTCATGTGCTTTAGCTTTAAAATTCATATGAATTTTGCATTCTACTCCATAATAAATCTTATTTGTTTTTTGCTCTAATAAGGGGGAAAAAACAGCTTCTCCTTGTCCCAAACGATCTTTTAGTAAAGTTGAACTATTCTATTTTAGGCAGATGTATCATGCTTGTCCTGTGACATTACACATTCATTTTTTTCAGTAAATATTTACTAGGCATGTATTCCAGAGACAGTCCTTGTTCTCCCAGAGCCCACAGTGCCCTGGAGGAAACAGGTATTAACCTATCAGACTAATAATTAAGTGCAGCTATGATAAATTCTCAATCGCAAAGGGGCTAAGGGTTCACAGGGAAACCTAATCTGGACTCCAGGGTTAGGTAAGGCTTTCCAAGAAAATGCCATTTCAGGTTGCCCAGGAGAGGCAGCAGCGAGACACTTCCAGGGAGAGAGAAGGAAATGTGCAGAAGCCCACCAGGTGGGGCTGAAGTCAGAGCGAGTGTGCAATGGGCGGGGGAGGTAGGCAGCAGCCTCCAGAACTGCAGGAACTTGTGGGCCATTTTAAATAAGGATTTTTAACTCTTACTAGTATAAGCCTTGGAAGGTTACAGAAGGCCATAGGAGCTGGGTGGGAGCTGGTGGGTGGGCCTGATCACATTTCAGTTTCTGAAAGGTCGGTGAGGTAGCTACATAAAAAACTCAGGAAGGGCAGGGCCTAGACTGGAGAGAATGAGCCCAGGACACATCCCTGCCTGTGCTAGTTGGTGAGTGTTTAGTGTTTTCAGTTTCTACATTACCTGCTCCTTTGCCTTTTTTTCTATTCCTTTAGTTCTTGCCTCTGCTTCCGTACATACTAGTTTGGAGGGCTTTCAGAGTGCTTCTCTGTAATAACCCCTATTCTGTGACTTTTAATCTGCTGTGTCTTTTAACCTCGTTAGAATTTCAGGTTCCAAAAGGGAATATAGGTTCTGAGAGAGAGGCGCTTTTCTGTGTATGCACTTGGAGTTATTTATCTCAGAGACCTTTTTGCTTATTTTCTACTTTTGCACTGTGTTTCCAGGGAGGCAACATTCCTCGATGCACGAATGAAAGTTACATTATTGCTTTAATAATACCTTCCCCTCAAATCTTGCAGCATAGGATTTTGTGCCGATTAAAGAAAGTATGTGAAATTACTCTGCAAAGTATTAAGTGCCATATAAAGAAAAGTAATAATTGTTATAATAGCAGCTTAGAGACATCCAAAACGAATTCGTTACTAAATATTCATATCTGGGAAATTCCCTTCTTCCTCCTTCCCCCACCCTCCCACAAACCCCCAGATATGCCTATGTCTCATGAACAGTATGAATTGTTGTCTTAAAAGCTTATGTTGCTCTTAGTGCCTTGGCCGGCAGGAAACTCAAAGCCAAATTTGCAGATCATTGTAGGAAGTGGGTGGATCCCTATGGCAGTCATTTCTATATCTTAGCTCTTCCTTTGACCTTGTTCTTCTATCTATAATTTTCCTCTGCCTGCTTTATTGGTATTTTATTTGATGGCAGGTATTCTTATAGCCACTTCAAATATTTGTATCCACTTACTTTTTTTTTTTTTTAACAAGGGTCAAACTACTTTCTGGTGTTTCAGAAGCAGTCTATAAAATACGGGCAACCTGCCAGCCATTGTAGCAGGCAACAATACTACAGGCACGGTGCCAAGTGACTTGGCTTTAAATTAAAGCCTGGTTCAGCACTGCGTGTGCATCAGAAGTCTCTGTGCATTCCAGTGTAGAGCCTCCTATGACGGGCAGACTCAAGTCTGTCCCCCACGGGCCCAGAGAGAATTTCCTTCAGTGTGATCTCTGGGGTCCCACATTCCTTCAGCCCGCCCTGTCCCTCCAAGTTCATCTCACTGGTACAAGCACTATTTGTCACTTGGCAAGATAGCAGGGATCCATTCATTTAGGTTTATTTTTTGTCCGTAAAGAACCGAAGATTCCAGGATTCACTAAATTCATTCAAACGTCACGAGAGTATGACCCTATCTTTCAGCCTGTCACGTGATTCTGGACAACCCAAACTGGACTTGTCTCTTCTGATAGCAGTAAATACTTTTCCTTGATTTCAAATCCCTCAGAGATGACCTTCTCTCCCTCTTAGTCCTTGCATTTAAACGTATGAGCAGAGGTTGTATGTAGGCCGAAGCCTCAACAACCTTCCGGTAATGAGGTTTTTCTTGAGGATTTCGGTTCTGCCAACATTTGGTGATCCGGCAACCTTTCTAATCTATAGAATAGACATTTTTTATCACAAGATTTAAAATGTCGTGCCCTAACTGGTTTGACTCAGTGGATAGAGCGTCGTCCTGTGGACTCAAGGGTCCCAGGTTCGATTCCCGTCAAGTGCATGTACCTTGGTTGCGGGCACATACCCAGTAGGGGGTGTGCAGGAGGCAGCTGATTGATGGTTTCTCTCATCAATGTTTCTAACTCTCTATCCTTCTCCCTTCCTCTCTGTAAAAAAATCAATAAAATGTATTAAAATAAATAAATAAATAAATAAATAAAATGTCTCAACAAAATAAACAATTACAAAATGTTCCTATCCTAAACTTCAATACATTTATTTTTTTATGCTGATTCTTATTTTACCAGCTTTTTCTCTAGACATAAATTCTGTCCTGGCTTCAGATAGATGTTTTCTTTTCATTCCTATTCTCCAAACAGATCAGGCTCCCCCTCTCTCTTTTTGTTGAGTCACATTCCCTGTGCCCTTTACTGATTCCAACCAGAACATTGCACTGTGCTATGTTTATCTGTCACACTGGGAGGCATTCTGGTGCCACATATAGTAAATCTACCTCTGAAAGGAAATTTCCGAGTGAAGTGTGTCATGGGAAAATATTGTCTTTTTTGAACAGGTATATGCCCATCCCTGAAGCAACCTTGAAGGCCAGTGGCATGGCTCCCACTCCTGGCACTGGGTCAGGCCTCCCCGACCACATGACCAATCGAGGATAGGTCAAGACCTAGGAGCCACAAAGAGTGGTTCCAGCTTGGCTGGTATGGCTCAGTGGTTGAGCATTGACCCATGAACCAGGAGGTCACGGTTTGATTCCCAGTCAGGGTACATCCGATCAATGATCATCTCTCATCATTGATGTTTCTATCTCTCTCTCCTTTTCCTTTCCTCTCTGAAATCAATAAAAATATACTTTTTTTAAAAAAGAGTGGTTTCACTACCCTGTTCACCTCAGGCTCATAATAGTGAAAAATGAGAAACTTGTACCTAAATGTACAGTAATAAGGAAATTGGCATATAGATTGCTGTATCTTTACAGTGGTATATTATGCAGCCATTAAAGATATCACATCCACAGATTTTATTAACGTGAAAAAAAATTAAGTTCTCATCTTAACTGAAAAAAACCTGGATACCAAATTATATATAGGCAGTTGATCAAAACTGTTACAAAATGCGCAGAAAAAAATACATCAAAATGTTAGTAGTATTCCACTCAAGTAGTAGGGTTATTTCCTCTTTCTGTGTCTTAGTAGTTTGTTTATTTATTCATTCATTTTTGCAATGTACATATAGATGACCTTACCAACTTGAAAAAAATAAAATTATTTAAAATATGGCCGTACATTTAACATGACCACCATTGCATTTTCAAAGTACTTTTCCCAGATTTGGTTTATCCTACCAGGCTATTTCAGGTACCATATACATCAGGAAAACATTTTCATACCGTGTTGCTCTCATTGATGTACCTATTGTCTGAGCATTTGTTTGTAGCATTAGCAGCCTTACAGCCTCTATGCAACGTCAGGCTATAACTAGATAGAATTGATAAAATTGTTTGCTCATTCTGTTTAACGTGTGCTTATATTCTTGGTTGTTTCCCAATTTATTTCAGCAGTAAAAGAACTGAAAATTATGGTCATCTGGTAAGAACACCATAAAAGCTGATATATTTAATTCACCCTACAAACTAGAAGCAGTTTTACCAGAAGAAACAATCACTATATAAAACATAACATTACAACCAGGAGTATATGTCCTTGAAAAGAAGAAGCTATGAAATTAAGTGCTCAGCAACTTCAGAAATTTTTTCCTCCATATGTGTTTCGTACAGATTTAGATATTTTTGCCATCTTATTTAATAGATAAATGGTAGTAAACACCAATGGCTAAGGAAGATGTATAGGATAAAAATCTAAAATAGAGAAAATTCTAATAACCAACTTTTTTTCTTTATCAGTTCATAAACCAAGAAATAGGCTGCCGTTATTCATTTCTGTCAGGAGGCTCCTCAGCGCTGTTTCTAGAATAGCACTGAACTATGGGACAATCACTGCTCTACTCCTGTTTTCTGTGAGGTGTTTTGTTTCAGGTACGTTAGTATCAGCTCCCCAACTAGTTCATGAGCCCTTTCAGACTAGTGACCAAATGTTAACTATGTTACCTTTGTGCTCCCTCCTCCAAACACCTAGTATATAGTAGAGTATCCAGGAAGCACTCATTAAATATTTGTTGGCTGGTTTATATATAAATTAACCATCCTCCCAATTACCCCGGTTAAGTTGTTCTAGAAGATTATCAAAACGATTTGCCTTTCAAATAACTTTTGGTTTTGTTACTATTTTATTAGCATTAAATAGCCTTTGGGAAAAAGTTATAGATGACTCAAAAATAAGGAGCCCAGGTAAGGCTTTAATGCTATATAATAAAAGCCTAATATGCTAAGTGTCCGGTCATCTGGTTGTCCATTCAACCAATCAAAGCGTAATATGCTAATGATAAGCTAAGGCCACTCAACCACTCCCTATGACCGTGATACTGTGGCTCTCGAGCCACATGTGGCTCTTTGGCCCCTTGAGTGTAGCTCTTCCTAAGCTTTAGGAGTACCCTAATTAAGTTAATAACAATGTACCTACCTATATAGTTTAAGTTTAAAAAATTTGGCTCTCAAAAGAAATTTCAATCGTTGTACTGTTGATATTTGGCTCTGTTGACTAATGAGTTTGCCGACCACTGCCCTATGATGCGCAATGGCCACCAGGGGGCAGAAGTCGACCAGCCGCTATGATGTGCACTGACCACGAGGGGACAGATGCTCCGACCAGTAGGTTAGCTTGCTGCTGGGGTCCAGCTGATCAGGACTGAGTGAGACAGGCCGGACACGCCCTGGAGACCTCCCACGTCCCTCCCTGGCCCTGATCATGCTCCAGTGGGGTCCCTCAGCCTGGCCTGCACCCTCTCACAATCCGGGATCCCTCCGGGGATGTCGGAGAGCCAGTTTCGACCTGATCCCGCAGACCAGACTGAGGGACCCCACTGGTGCACAAATTCGTGCACCAGGCCTCTAGTAGTAAATAAAATAAGTGTAAGCAATTTTACCAGACCTTCATCCCCTCTGCCAGCTGAAGTGTCTCTCTTCTCCCTTCTCTTCCCTTTTCTCCCCTCCCCTCCCCTCCTCTTACTCTCTCCCTTT
>NW_005360124.1:12430782-12459832 GCF_000412655.1 Myotis brandtii | reverse complement strand
CCTTCCCTTCCCTTCTCTTCTCTTCTCTCTCTCTCTCTCTCTCTCTCTCTCTCACACACACACACAGAAGTGAGATCTTGTAAAATTCTATTTTGCCTAAATTGGGAGATTTCCCCATATATGCTTATTCAGTATTGTTATTCAGGATGAGCAATAACTATATAACTAAATCATGGCCAAATTGAAGATTTACAATAGATTGCACTATCAAAAGGCCACTAAATTTTTAGATCTTCATTCCACAATCTACATTAAGGTCCTAATGTATGCTAGACACTGTGGTAGGCATTTGAAAGACTGAGCCAAATATCACAAATTCTCTATCTTCAAGGTCTTTTCTGCTTTAAGAAAGGCGGACAGATCCACAAACAAGTATTTTTAGTGAAGTGCATTAGCTGTAATAAAAGGTGTACAAGTGGTGTTTTTGTTGTTACTGTTTTTGTTTGTTTGGCTAAGTACAATGTGTTCAGAGAATTAAGTCAATTCTCTACTCTAGGAGTCAGGTCTATAGTTAAATGAGCAAATGAGCAGACATTTTCCTTGAGTTTTGTTTCCTGATTGTAAAAAAAGAAAAATTATGATCACCTAGATTCAATAATTTTCTTTTAACCAAAAGGCTTGTGAATTTCTCCGAGATGAGAAATATGTGTATTTTTAAGCACTATGGGCAGACAAAGGTGTCTGCTCCCAGAAAAATAAATAGAGGTCATCTCTTCAATGAACAAGCCTTCTGAACGCTGAAGAGAAAGGCCTTAGGGTCTTTGGCTTTTTCTGTTAAACAGAAAACTGACTTTTAGGAACATTAGTCGGCATAAACTTAAAAAGAAAAATTGTCTATTTTTATTTTATTCCTCAGAGAAATTTATCCTCCTTCAGCCTTCTGCCTCTGACTCGTGTCTTTTTTTAATTAAATCTGACCCTGGAGATGCTGCTAAGTTAGGTCAGTTTTGCTGTGGACTGACTATTGAAAGCACATTTTAATTTCAGCATCCATGCAGCCGCGCACAGCTGAATTGAATAGGCTGTGGTTATGGGAACGACAGGAACTGAGACGGAACCAAGAAATCTGTTACTAGAGAAACCTTTTGAGAGCTGACAGATTTTAAGTCACTCTTAATAAGGTCTGATAGGTTCAGGAATAACATGTTCTAGGATCCAAGAAAGCAGCTTTTCGCCCATCCTTACCATTGGGGAATTATTTTCATCCTCACGTGGCTGCAAGCCGAACAAGTAAACCGAATTGAAATGGGTCTCAGTGAGCAGTGCTGCATAAATCTGAATCTTGGGCGTCAATAACATTATCTTGCTAAGTGGATAGGTAGGGCTGTGCTGCTAGCATCTGGGATGCATTTTAATTCCATTTGCATAAAACAAAAAATAATCCTTTAGGCTCTTCTAAAAAGAAAAGATGGTTGAGAGATTTCAGCTTAGCTCCTCTTGATCAATGTTGAATCCTAATATAATAGAAAGTTAAGTATTTCCCGAATGCCTCCATAGACCACTAGTTCTGAGGGAAGGCGGTGGCTATTATGTGGGAGGGAAATGTTTCAGGATCAAGTGAGCCTGGAACCCTGCAGCAAACTGAGTTTCATAGGTTGTTGTTGTTTTGTTTTGTTTTTATGTGTTGCAGGGTTTCTACGAATCTTTAATTATGAATTTCCAGGAGGACAATAGAGATGGAAGATCTAAAATGTTGAGTGTTCCCTTCGCAAGACATCTTTTGAGGGACAGGCAAGGCTGTGTTATGACTTTCATGTGCCCTTTCTTCTTTCATAAGCAAATGTTAAGAATTCTGTTTTATAATTGTATTGGTATAAAGCTGAATATATTAATATTATATAACAAAACATCTTATCTGACCTAAGAGGTGGGGGGGGGGGGGGGGGGGGGTGGCAGGTAATCAACCAAAGGCCTTGTATGCATATATGATAACACATGGACACAGACAATAGGGTGGGGGGGCAGGAAGGGGTCAATGGGAGAAAAGGGGGGACATATGTAATACTTTCAACAATAAAAAATTATTTTAGAAGAATATTATATAACAAAACATTTTATCTTACCTAAACATGTTTTTGCTTATAACTTTAACAGAAATTATAATACCTTTGTGAGCCCCTAAAAGCATTGTGGACTCTAGGTATTGTACCTACTGTGTGTAATAGGTAAGTGACACCTGGGGACAGGTTTACATAGGAGTGAGCCTCTGCACAAAACATACACAGTGGGCATTCCATCAGAGGTACTGAGATGGCTGTTGCAAGGTCATTCCTTTCCTTCATACTACTGTAACCGAAGAAATGAAAGGGGACACACACACACACACACACACACACACACACACACACACACTCACACACTATGGCATGAGAGCCGACTGTGGCAAACCTCCATATCACTACTTCTATGTGAACTCGATCCATTGAGAAATGTTCCTTTAAACTAAAATACTCTTATCTATTTTTACATGTTCAGTATAAATCTATACAGAGTTAGATAAACTAGCTGGAAAAATAGATTCTTAGTTACTCACTTCTACTTATGAATCTAACTACCCATTCACACTCAGGGCACCTTTGAGAGGAAAAGTTCCATAGTTAGGCTGGATGTCACCAACCTTGATTATATACAAGACTTTCAATGTGTGGCTTTATTATTTTGTCATGCTGACCTCACTGGCCAGAGAGGATGAAAAATGAACAGCATGAATTCTTTCTTGATAACTAAAGTGGGGTAAAGAGCTGTGGGGAAGGCTCACAGTGACTTGGGCATGACACCAAATTTGACTTCACCAAAGATTGGTGATTCATCCAGAAAGATAAATTAGTAAAGGGAATATTCTCTATAGCCTGGAGATGTTCAGCTGCAGAACCATGTGTTTTGTTTTTCTACTAGAAGTATCTTTACTCAAAAATAAATTGCCACTTTCTGGCTCAGGAGCAAAGGTACATGGATCCTAGAAATACACAGCACTTTAGTACATTATAAAAGCGGCATTTAAAGTTAGTGCAGAAAAGATGGACTATTTAATAAGTGACACCAGGCCACTGACTAGCCATTTGTGACCAAAATAAACTGGATCTCCATCTCACCCCTTACATCCAAGTAAATTCCAGATGCTTCAAAAACAAAAATCTAATAGAATGAAATCTTAGGAATACTTGAAAGAAACGTAAGTGGATATTGTTTATAATCTTGGAGGGAGAAGGCTTTTCTAAGCATGACACAAACTGATTCATATAACTACATTAAATTTAAAGGATTTCTATACCAAATAATTGAAAACAAAGGGTCAAAAGAAACCCTGAGAAAATCATGCCTATCTATAATAATAAAAGCATAATATGCTAATTAGACCGGGTGTCCTTCCGGATGAAGCTGGGGTTGCAAAGGAAGCCCGGGTCCCAGGTGCCAGAGGGAAGCTGGTGCCGACAGCCGGGGGAAAGAAGGCCTACTCTTGCACGATTTCATGCATCAGGCCTCTCGTATATTATAAAAATATAAACTAATATAGTCTCCTTACAGCAAGTTGGGTAAATATAAAAAAGTTGAAAGGAACAGAATTACCCATAGCTCCTCCACTCAAAGACACTACTGTTAGCATGTACTTAAAAATTTTTTTCTCTACTTTATTTTTTACAAATATGAGATCATATTCTATAAATAATTTTGTGTTTGGCTTTCCTCACTTAGCAAATCTTATCACATCATTTAAAAAATTCCTTTGCAAACACTATTTTAATGGCTATAAAATATTTCATAATTTTTCTAATAATTTTCTTTATCGCTCAACATTTAAGTTGTTTCTAAATTTTCATCAGTGAACATCTCTATGCATAAAGCCTTTTCTTTTTTCTTTTTCTTCAGGATTTTCCCATTAGTGTAATTCTTGGAAGTGGATTACTGTATTCAAGGGTGTCAAGGCTCTTTATACAAACAACTAAATTGCTTATTGTTATTTACACTCCCATCAGAATTAAGAAAAAGTGCATGTCTTATTATGTTCTTGCAAACATTTGATATTATTATTAAAAACAAAACCAAAAACCTTTGCTACTTTGATAGGCATAGTTGATGTCTTCTTTTCATTTGCATTTCTTTGCTGCTAAAAATGAATATTTTTCTGCTATGTCTGTTAACCACCTTTTGTTCTTTTGTAAGTGTGTGTGTGTGTCCTTTCTATTATGTCCTTTACCCATCTGTCAACTGCGTCTTAGTCTTTTTCTTACCAAGTTGCAATAATTCTTCATATGTCAAGGGTATTCATAAATATTTTTAAATTCTAGGTGGGGGAAGTTTTCTGCCATTATTTCTTCAAATAGGTTTTCAATATCTTGCTGTCTCTCATCTTCTGGCACCCCTATTATTCTGATGTTGGTACGCTTGAAGCTGTCCCAGAGGCTCCTTACACTATCTTCGTATTTTCGGATTCTTTTTTCATTTTGCTTTTCCGGTTGGGTGTTTTTTGCTTCTTCGCATTTCAAATCTTTGACTTGATTCTTGCGCTCCTCTGGTCTGCTATTGGGTGTCTGTATAATATTCTTTATTTCAGTCAGTGTATGCTTAATTTCTAGTTGGTTCTTTATCATAGCATCGAGGGTCTCATTAGTTTTCGTGACTCTCTCCTCAAGTTTATTGACAGCTTCTAGCAAATTTTTGCAAGCCCTCAAAATTGCGATTTTTAGCTCTATATCCTCCATTTCTGTCATGTTTTTTTGTCTCCGCATTTTTTATGCTTTCTTGGTGCACCCCCTAGTGGTCTTTGTGCGCAGTCTTGTTCTAGTTGAGGGGCGGGGCGGGATCAACAGGGCAGGGCGGGCGGAGGGGGCGGTTATGGTGCCCTCAGTCCCGTTCCCAGAGGCTCTGCTTCTCAGAACCCCCGGAACCGCTGCAAACCTCGGAGGGAAAGCTGCCTTCCAACTGATGCCAGACACTCCCGCTTCTCCCGTTTGGGTCCGAGTCCCCAGCGATTCGCCCGTATCTGGAGCTCAGAGTCTGAGACTCCCCCCTGACCGAAAACGACAACCGCGCTCTCAGCCACCAGCCCGCTTTGCGCGCGCACCTCCGCACCTGAGTATTTTCCACACTGCGCCTCCTCTGAGCCTCGGTGTGCTGTTATTTTTCCTTCTAGTTGAAGAGTCTCTCCTCAGCCAGCCTTCCTGCGGTTCTGGGTGATGTCCGTTCCGTCTTTTAGTTGTATTTTTGAAGTGGTTGTTTGCGGCAGCAGTCTGCGGTGTTTACCTATGCCGCCATCTTGGTCTCTCCTTTTTTAATATCTAAATTCTAAAATAATCATAAACTTACAGAATATTTGCAAGTTCAGTATAAAGAACAACATTCTTTTTTTTTTTTTTTTAACCTGTGGCATTCCTGCAAATGTTACCTCCAGTTCATAGTTTAACTTTTCATTAGGATTTAGTTTCAATTTTAGGCTTAAAATTTGAGTGTACTGGGAATTTTTATCTGAATTATTTAATCTTTTCTAAGGTAGATAGCTTTCCCTGCTTGAGAAATTAAATATTTACTTCTATTTTTGTCAAGATCTTTTTAAATGGTTTTATCTATTTTACTTTTATCCTTTAGTTCATCCAAAATATGAGGTGAATATTTGAATTGATTTTCCCCAAAATACTTAGAGTGTTTTCCAAACAATTTATTAAATAATCTTTCCTTTTGTTATTGGCTTGCAATGTTCTATTGATCACATGTTAAATTCTTGCATAAAGTAGAGTCTGTTTTGTGCATGTGTCTACCTATTCCTGTCTGTACTATATGTCTTAATTTATTATAGCTTTGGGTAAGTCTATTCCCCTTTAATATAGTCATTTATTTTCCCAAACTTTATAATTATTTTTTAGAAAAAAATTGTGTCTTTATTTGGCATTGAATTATACATATAAAATATGATAGACTAACACATTTGCAAAATTTGGTCTCTCTATCAAAGAACATACCTCTCCTTTTATGTTTCATCAGTTTTGTGGGGTTTTTTAAATATAGCCCTTTACATTTCCTAGGATGTTAGAATACATTGCAAATAGAATCTTTCCATTGTATTTTATTGTTTTGTAACTGCTGCTGTATTAAGAACAAGCAAAAATGTTGTCTAATAACAGAGAGCCAGTTGCATATCTATTTTATGCCTGTCTATTACCTTACTGAGCTTTAAATAATTCCAGAAATTTCATTTTATAATCATAGTTTTTCTCATGCAGAATATCATTCATAAGTAATGATAATTGTTTCCTCTTTTCAAAAATTTAGATCTCATTTCTGTGTACTGTCTGCATTGCCACAATTGTAATTCAATGTTAAATAATAATGGTGAATGTTATATACTGATTTTGTTTCTAATTTTAATGAATTTGTTTCTGTGGAGAATTGTGTGGCTATAAATTATTTATACATATAAATTTTGGCTTACATAGAGCTTTGGGTCTCTTTAATGCAGTGATAAAAGGGTGACCGTTGGTCCCAGGTTTTGTTATTTACTTCATGGCTACTATATTTTTAGTCTGAATATTTTTAGGTTGTTTTTTTTAATTGATTTTAGAACAGGGATCAAACCTGCAACCTGGGTTTGTACCCTGACTGGGAATATAACAAGCCCCATTTTGGTGTATGTGATAACACTCCAACCACTGAGCCACCAGGCCAAGGCAGTCTGAATATTTTTAAGGCAGTAAAACCAGGTGCCTGCTTTAGTCATGAAACAAATATACCAAAAAATAAAATAAAAGTTTTTTTGATCCTTTAAAATATACAGAGAGAACACCTAGTTTTAAGCTGTTACTTTTGGGTGAATTATTCAAGGTCAAATTTGTATAATGAACCTCCAGGTAACTGAATATGTTAACTTATTTAAAATAACAGGATTGTTATTTTAAAGTTGGTACCTATTGGCTTAGACTTCCATGATTACTAACTTTGTTCCAGAATAATTCATCTATAGTACTTCAATAATTAGGGAGTAGGGTCAGTTGTTTTTATTTATTTATTCATTTATTTAATTTTAATTTTTTTTGTTGTTGTTGTTGTTAATCCTCACCCAAGGATATTTTCCATTGATTTTTAGAGAGAGTGGAAGGGACGGGGATAGACACAGAGAGAGAAACATCGATGTGAGAGAGGCACATTGATTGCTTGCCTCTGGGGTTGAGCCTGCAACTGAGGTACGTGCCTTGACTGGAATCAAACCTGGGGCCCTTCAGTCCGCAGGCAGGTTGATGCTCTATCCACTGAGCCAAACTGGGGAGGGTAGGGTCAGTTGTCTTTAAAGTCACTTTTGGTCTGAGCTCAAATCATAGTCATAGTGTTTACACATCAAAGAATGCTTTTTTTTCTTTTATCTATTACATTCAATTCATCCACAAATGGTAGACATTAAAAACAAGTTAAAAGGCAACCATATTTTATCCTGTTGGAAAAATGTAGTAATCTGTGAAGGGACCATTTCTTTTGAATGTGACTCTTGAAGTAATCAACAGGGTGGATTCTTCAGTGGGCCTGTGATATTTGAGTGCAGCTGGCCTAGAACCAATTCCTGTCTGAGGAATCATAAGTCAGGGCATGAAAATAAATGGTATAGTCCAGTGGTCGGCAAACTCATTAGTCAACAGAGCCAAATATCAACAGTACGATTGAAATTTCTTTTGAGAGTCAATTTTTTAAACCTTAAACTATATAGGTAGGTACGTTGTTATTAACTTCATTAGGGTGCTCCTAAGGCTTAGGAAGAGCCACACTCAAGGGGCCAAAGAGCCACATGTGGCTCTCGAGCTGCAGTTTGCCAACCACTGGATAGTCTAATGTTGTCCCTAGAGACTTCTTCACATGGTAGTAAAGAGTGTAACAAAGATTTGGGGTGAAATAGTTATACATAAAGCCATCTGTGTCCTAGGACATTCATCATATACCACCTGGAAAAGTCAGATTTACAGTTTTTTAAAAATATATTTTTATTGATTTCAGAAAGGGAGGGAGAGGGAGAGAGACCTAGAAACATCAATGATGAGAAACATTGATGGGCTGCCTCCTGCACACCCCCCACTGGGGATTGAGACTGCAACCCAGGCATGTGCCCAGACCGGGAATCGAACCTTGACCTCCTGGTTCATAGGTGGATGCTCAACCACTGAACCATGCTGGCCGGCTATCACAGTGTTTTAAATATGAGGAGTTCAGCATGTGGTTTTACATGCAGCCAGCTTTACACATTTACTCTAACTGTACACTCTTGTAGTCATTTGAAATTATGACATTGCTCAAGGTTAGACCAACACACAAGCCAGATATGTGGTTTTGCTATATTAACTTCGATTTTTTTCCTTCTGGTCCTTTGTTCTGCTTTGATATATATATTCTATCTACTCTGATATAGACTTAAACAACTCAACAAATCCCAAAGCATATTTGTTCCTATTTAGTTATATTTTCCATTTGTGATGTGTTTCCTGGGTCTAGCCATCATTCTCCCTGATACCTAATTTGGATACATAATAGCTATCTGAGTATCTTATTTAGAGAAATAACACTGCGTTTTCAGGTGGCATAACATATGAACCTTTAATTGGCTAGTAGCAAACTCTGCTGGACTGTGAGTCTTCCCTCTCTCCCACACCCCAAAATCAGAGTATTCAAAAAATTATTTAAATACCCATTCATCGAAGAACATAAACATCATAAGGAAGGTAAAATAGAAAATTAAAGTCAGAATTCCACTTACTCACCAACATTTTTTAAATTATAGGTGTACATGTAAATATGAAATTGTATCACAGGGTGGCTTTGATTTACATTTTCTAATGACTAATCATGTTAAGCTTCTTTTCTTGTGCTTATCGGACATTTGTAGTCTTTCATGAAGAAATGTTCAAATCCTTTGCCCATTACTTACTAGATCATTTGCTTTTTATTGTTGAGTTGTAAGGGCTTTTTAAAAATATATTCTGGAGACTAATCTCTTATCAGATATATTATTTGTAAATATTCTTTCCTGTTCTGTGGTTTTCCTTTTCACTTTCTTGATAGTATCATTTGAAGTACAAAAGTTTTAAATATTTTTTAAAATATATTTTATTGATTTTTTACAGAGAGGAAAGGAGAGGGAATAGTTAGAAACATCAATGAGCGAGAAACATTGATCAGCTGCCTCCTGCACACTCCCTACTGGGGATGTGCCCGCAACCAAGGTACATGCCCTTGACCAGAATTGAACCTGGGATTCTTCAGTCCGCAGGCTGACACTCTATCTACTGAGCCAAACCGGTTAGAGCTAAAGTACAAAAGTTTTTCATTTAGAAGTCCAACTTACCTACTTTTTCATTATCTGTGCTTTTGATGTCACATCTTAAAAAAAAAAAAGGCCACAAAGAGTTACACGTATGTTTTCTTCTGAAAATTTTGTGGTTTAGGCCTTTAATCTTTTTAAGTTAATTTTTGTGATTGGTGTGAGGTAGGGATCCAAATTAATTCTTTTGCATGCATGTCAATGTTCAGCTGTCCCAAAATTATTTGTTGACAAGACTGTTTCCCCACCCCCCCCACTGAAGGTCATGGCACCTTTGTCATGTAACAATTGACCATACTTGTACTTTTCCTCCTGGACTTTCAATTCTATTCCATGGATCTCTATATCAATCCTTAGGTCAGCACCACACTGTCTTGATTTGGAGTCAATTTTTAAAATCGGGAACTGTGATTCCTCCTACTTTCATCCTCTTTTTTATAATTGTGTTAACTATTTTTGATCCCTTACAATTCCATGTAAATTTTATAATCAGCTTGTCAACTTCTAAAAAGAAAGTCAGATGGGATTCTGATAGGGAGTATGCTGAATCTGTAGATCAGTTTGAAGAGTATTGCCATCTTAATAATGCTAAGTGGTTTGACCCATGAACATAGGATGACTTTCCATTTAGTTAGATTTTCTTTATTTCAACACTGTTTTATAATTTTCAGAGCATATGTTTATACTTGTTAAATTCATTCCTATATATTTTATTCTTTTTGGTGCTACTGTAAATGGAATTGTTTTTCTAACTTTACTTTTATATTTTTCATTGCAAGTATAAAAATACAATTGATTTGGATCCTACAACGTTACTGAACTCGTTTTTTTTCCTTTTAAAAGTTTTGTTTTTTAAAGTGAGTCCTTAGGATTTTCTACACACAAAAGCTTCTCATCTGTGAAGAGTGATAGTTTTCATTCTTCTTTTCGAATTTGGATGTCTTTCCATTTTCTTGCCTATTTGCTCTGGCTTGAAATTTTAGTACAATGTTGAAAAGAAGTGGCAAGAGGGGACAGCATGTCTTGTTCCTGTTCTTAGGGAGAAAGATTTCAATCTTTCATCATTAAGTAGGAAGTTAGCTGTACATTTTTCATAGATGCCCTTCATCAGCTTAAGAAAATTTCCCTCTAGTCCCAGTTTGCTGATTGTTTGTGTGTGTTTTTTAACCGAAAAGAATTTGGGGTCTTGTCAAACAATTTTTCTGCATCTATTGAGATGATTGTGTACTTTCCCCCCATTCATTATATTCACATGATGTATTACATTGATTTTTGTATGTTGAACCAACCTTTCATTCCTAGGACAAATCCTACTTGGTCATGGTATATAATCCTGTTTATGTACTGCTAGATTTGGATTGCTTACATTTTATAGGGTATTTTTTGTGTCTATATTCATAAGGGACATTGGTCTGATTTTCTTTTCATGAGATGTTGAGTGTCTAGTTTTGGTACTAGTACCATTGGCATTTTAGAATGAATTAGAAAGTATTCTCTCCTCTTCTATTTTTGGAAATATTTTATGAAAGATTCTTTATTAAACATTTGGTAGAACTCACCAGTACTCTGATGGTTCAGCTGTCCCAAAAGGGAAAATTTTTTTGTGTGGGAAAATTTTTATTACTCATTCAATCTCTTTGTTCAATAAATTTTTTTTATTACTCATTCAATCTGCTGTCTTTTGATTATGGTTTGCATGGTTCATAGAACAACGGGACAGAATATCAGCAAGGAAATAGAAAATCCACTTAGATTTTCTATTTCTTGAGTCAGATTCAGCAGTTTGTGTGTGTCCTTTAAAGAATTTGTCCATTTCATCTAGGTTATCTAATTTGTTTTTCATAGTATTTCTTACATCCTTTATATTTCTATAAGGTTGGTAATGGTGTCCCTTCTTTCATTCCTGAGATTGTCTTCATTTTTTCATGGCCAGTGAGATGAAAGATTTTTCATTTTTTTTTATCTTTCCAAAGTAACAACTTTTTCATTCATTTTTGCTATTGTTTTCTTTTCTCTATTTCCACTGTAATTTTATTGTTTCTTCTGCTTGCTTTGGTTTCAATTTATTCTTTTTTCTAGTTTAGTAAGATGGAAAGTTAGGCTGTTGATTTGACATCTTCCTTCTGTTGTTTTTTTTTCAATAATAGTTTATTGATCTTTAGAGAGAGGAGAAGGAGGAGAGATAAACATCTTTGTGAGAGGTAACATCCATTGGCTGCCTCTTGCACACCCCCACGATGGGGTAACCTGTAACCTGGGCATGTGCCCTGACTGAGAATCTAACCAGAAACCTTTCAGTATGCAGGATGATGCGCAACTAACAGCCACACTGGCCAGGGTAACATCTTCCTTCTTTTTAAATAGGCATTTACAGATAAAAATTTCCCTCTGGGTGCTGTTTTTGATGCATCACGTAAGTTTTAATATGGTGTGTGTGTGTGTGTGTGTGTGTGTGTGTGTGTGTTCCATTGTGTCAAAGAGTTTATATTTTCCCTCATAATTTTGTCTTTAACCCACTAGTTATTTATGAGTGTGTCAATTTCCACATGTTTGAGTTTCCAAATGTCTTCCTGTATTGATTTCTAAAACATTCCATGAAGGTCAGAGAACGTATTTTTCATGATTTTTAACTTTTTAAATCTATTAAGATTTGTTTCATGGCATACCATATGATCTGCTCTGGGGAATGTTCCATGTGGTCTTGAGAAGAATGTGTATTTTGATGTTGTTGGGTAAAGTATTCTACAGATGTTTGTTAGGTATGGGTGGTTTGAAGTGTGACTAAAGTTTCCTATTTCCTTGCTGATATTCTGTCCCGTTGTTCTATCTATAATGAAAGGTGGAGTTTTAAGGTCTCTGACTACTAGTGTTAAATTGTGTATTTCCTTTCAGTTCTGTCAGCTTTGCTTCACATATTTTGGTGATATGTTTAAAACTGATATATCATCTTGAGGGATTAAACCTTTTATCCCTAAAAAAATATCGTTGTCTCTAGTGACAAATTCTGTCTTGAGGTGTATTTTGACTGATACTGGCTTAGCCACTGCTGCTGTCTTTTGATTATGGTTTGCATGGTACATCTTCCTCTGTCCTTTTATTTTCAACCTATTTATATCTGTCTTTGAATCTAAAGTTTCTCTTGTAACAGCATATAGTTGGACCATGTCTTTTTTTTTTTTACAAAAAAAAGGTATAAATATTTAATAGCCAAATATAATCCAGAAACATGTGTACTTTTAAAAATCACCTTTAAGAAAATGAAGGGTTTTTATGGTTTCACAACTTACATTTAAGTCTTTTACCCATTTTGAGTTTATTCTTGTGTGTGGTGTAAGTTGGTGGTCTAGTTTAATTTTTTTACAAATATCTGCCCAATTTTCCCAGCACCATTTATTGAAGAGACTCTCTTGACTCCATTGTATGCTCTTGCCTCCTTTGTCAAATATTAATTGAGCATCATGGCTTGGGTCTGTTTCTGGGTTCTATGTTCTGTTCCCTTGATCTATATGCCTGTTCTTATGACAGTACCAGGCTGTTTTGATTACGGTGGCTTTGTAGTATAACTTGAAATCTGGTATTGTGATTCCTCCAACTTTGTTTTTCTTTCTCAAAATTGCTGCAGCTATTCCGGGCCTTTTTTGATTCCATATAAATTTTTGGAGTATTTGTTCTAGCTCTGTGAAATATGCCATTGGTATTTTAACCTGCAGATTGCCTTGGGTACTAATGTGGACATTTTAATGTTGATTCTACCAATCCATGAACAGGGTATAGTCTTCCACTTGTTTTTATCTTCTTCAATCTCTTTTTTCAATGTCCTGTAGTTTTCTGAGTACAGGTCTCTTGCCTCTTTGGTTAAGTTTATTCCTAAGTATCTTAATTTTTTTTGTTGCAATGGTAAATGGGATTGTTTAGTTTCTCTTTCTGAGAATTCATTATTGGTGTATAAAAAAGCCATCAATTTTTGGGTGTTGATTTTGTATCTTGCTACATTGCCAAATCCATCTATTAAATCTAGTTTTTTGGTGGAGTCTTTAGGGTTTTCTATGTACATTATCATGTCATCTGTGAATAATAAGAGTTTTACTTCCTCCTTTCCAATTTGGATGCCTTAGAATCTATTACCCTTTGAGACAGCATGAAGGGATCTAGATAGTATCATGCAAAGTGAAGTTAAGTCAGTCAGAGAAAGACAAGTATCATATGATTGCACTCATATGTGGAATCTAAGAAACAAAACAAACTGATAAACAGAGTGGATGGATCCAGAGACTCGAAGCATGGAACAGAGTGCGGAATCTCAGAGGGAAGGCAGGGCAAAGTGTGTGGGTGGGAGATAATCAACCAAAGACCTTGTATGCATATATGCATAACCTATGGACAGACAATATGATGCTAAAGGCCTGTCGGGGAGAGGGAGGAGGGGAGCGTAGGGGCAGGCTGGAGGGGGTCAATGAGGGAAAGGAGAAAAAAAATTAAGGGATTTTCCTGCCCCCACACAGGCATAGCCTTTCCCATTATCAACATCCCCCAACAGAGTGGTACAGTTGTTACAGTTGTTGAACCTACACTAACACATCATAATCACCCAAAGTCTATAGTGAGTTCGCTCTTGGTGGTGTTCATTCTGCAGGTTTTGACAAATGTATAGTGATATGTATTCACCATTATATTATCATACAGAATAGCTTCAATGCTCTAAAAATCTTCTGTGCTCTGCTTATTCATCCCTCTATCCTTCCTAACCCCCGATCTTCTTACTGTCTCCATAGCTTTGCCATTTCTAGGCCATACAGTTGAAAGGCTATACTATGTGACTTTTTCATATTGGCTTCTTTCACTTAGCAATGTACATTTAAGCTTCCTCCATGCTTTTTCATGGCCTGATAGCTCATTTCTAGTACAAATATTCCATTGTCTGCATATACCACAGTTTACTTATCTATTCACCTACTGAAGGACATTTTGATTGCTTCCAAGTTTTGGCAGTTATGGTATAGAACTGCTATAAAAATCTGTGTGCAGGTTTTTGTGTTTACATTAAGTTTTTGAATCCTTTTGGCAAATACCAAGAAGCTTAATTGGTAGATTGTATGCTTTTTTTAGTACAATAAGTGTACAATTATTCAACACTGCTTTCCAGAATTTCTACTTCATTCCTTTTAAAATATCTCTGGATATCCTCTATTTTGTGATACATAGTTCTCATTTTCTTTCAGTTTTTTAAACATGGTTCTTAGCTCTTTACACAGATTTAAAATCACTGTTTTAAAGTCTATTCTGTCCCATTTGTCTGTCTATTCTTATAACAAACCAATCTTGATTACTATACTTTTATTGAAAACCATCTTTCAAGATTGTTTTGGTTATTTTAAATCCTTTTCACTTCCATATAAATTTTATAGTTTATCAATTTCACTGAAATCTTGATTATGTTGACCATATATCAATTTGGGAGAAATATTTTATATGCTGTCTAGTCCATAAATATGGTAACTTAAATTAAAAATAACTTTATACCCTAAATTAAAAAATGTTTTTTATTGCAACTATAACAGTGAGATAACGTATAGGTAAAAGAAGCACCCATGGCTCAGTTCAAGAAAAGAACCCTGACAGCATCCCAGAAGTTCCCCGTCTTGTGCCCATCCTTAATCATGGTGCCATTTCTCCCCAACTAGATGCAGCCACTGTCCGGATCTTTACAATAATCATGTTCTTGCTTTCTTCATAGATTTTACCATGTATTTTTAAAACTTTACATGAACGACATCATATATAGGTATATATGTGTTTATTTTACCCTCATTCCTCAAAGAATTTTTTCCCTGTATTTAGAATTCTATAATGGCAGTTACACAATTCTAGCACACTGAATGTATCATTCCCACTGTCTTCTAATTTTAAATGTTGCTTATAAGAAGTTAGCTATTGGTTTAATGTCTTTTATCTTCAGTTACTTTTAAGACTTTTTCTATTGGTGTCATGCAGTTTCAGTAGAAACTTTGATGATATCTAGTATTTTTTCCAACATTTTTAGTTGTATTCAGTAGGTGTGTTGGTTATGCCATATTGGAAATTGGAATTTAAAAATTTTAAATTAGAATTTTACTTTACACAGCCCTCTATAACTTGCTTTAAAAAATTAATTTGCACCCTAGCCAGTTTTGCTCAGTGGATAGAGCTTCGGCCTGCAGACCAAAAGGTCCCAGGTTCAATTCCGGTCAAGGGCATTGGATTGCAGTCTCCTTCCCAGCACAGGCCCTGGTTGGGGCTCCTGCAGGAGGCAACCAATCAATGTGTTTCTCTCACATTGATGTTTCTCTCTGTCTTTCCCTCTCTCTAAAAAATCAATGGAAAAATATCCACAGGTGAGGATTAAAAAAATAAAAATTAATTTGCTTTTTTACATGTACTTATATATATTCTGTTTTTATGACTTCATAGTATATCATTGTAGGAAAATTCCAATTTACCAAATTTCTTATTTTGATTTTTACTCCTATAAATGCTACAGCTTGTGGAATAACATAAGGCACATATGAGATCAATGCGACAAGTTAGATGTGTCCCCACTCACAAACAAAAGAGAACTGGTGATTAATATTGCTTCAGGGGACCTTACTAGAGGGTAGGATTACAAAATTTCCTTGAAAATAAAACAAATGGGGTGACTGATACTGCACCAATCCCATTTATTTACCCCCTTCAGATGTTCTCAACAGTGTGTCTAGGGAGATCACTGGCAATTTAAGAAATATGAGACTATAAAAATATGATGGATGGCCATTTCAGACCAGTTAGCTCCCCTACACTGAAAGCAGACTGTAATTACTGTGAGAGGTGTAAGAGGAATTGAATACAAAATTTTTTATATCATCAGAGGATTCTGATCAAAGTGTAAATTCAAAAATATTATTTGTCTGTTGTTCATATAATTAAGGAGTGGCAAAGAATTTTTCCTGGCAGCTAGGAATCTATGAAATGATACTACAGACATTAATGCTTCTCTTTTCAACTTCTAGTTTGACACAAGACACATATAATGATACTGTACTTTTCATAAAAAGACAGCATACTGTAACTTCAAATGAAGTTGATGCCCAACCTAGCCATTTTTAGAGTGGGAGAATATAGGTGCCATGCCATTAAAAAAAAAAAAAAAAAAAGCCCCCCTTCTTCCCCTTAAAAAAAAAAAAAAGAGCATCAAAAGAAAAATTTGAGCTTCCAACATGAGGAAAGTGGTACTAACTGTAGACAACTGCTAATTGGCCAGTGTATCATCCTGCCTCTGTTATTATTGTTTATCTTTCATTTCAAGAAACATCCCATTTCCTAGAGAAGCTTTGATTAATATTAATTGTAGTCAAGTGTCTTATATAATCTGGTTACTATCAAGACTGTCTTGGTTTTAAAAATTGTTTGTGGTACTTTGAGATGATGCAAAATATATTCTATATCCTGTTTCCTACCAAAAATAGATGCAGTTAAGAGTAGTACATTATTTGTAACATAATCGTAAATAGTCATGGGACAAAGTTATAAAAGGTCTTTCCCACAAAACAGCCTTTTAAAACATTTAAAATCTGAATAAAGCCCTAACCAGTTTGGCTCAGTGAATAGAGCGTCGGCCTGCGGACTGAAGGGTCCCAGGTTCGATTCCGGCTAAGGGCATGTACCTTGGTTGAGGGCACATCCCCAGTAGAAGGTGTGCAGGAGGCAGCTGATTGATGTCTCTCTCATCGATGTTTCCAACTCTCTATCCCTCTCCCTTCCTCTCTGTGAAAAATCAATAAAATATATTTTTTAAAAAATCTGAATAAAGAAGTGTCAACTTTATCAAATACTTTTCAGTCTCTTCATGTATTCTACCACCTAAGTAATTCTGAATGCTGTGTATCTAACTTCTAATATAGGGTGTCCCAATAAATTATACACAAAGTTTGAACAATTATAAAGGCATTGTTTATTAAACTATATTTCATTTTCAAAATTGAGCTATCAGCTGTTATAAAGTGTGTAGACATTTTTTGGGGAACACCCTGTATATAGAAGTGAGACTCCGGATTAAAAATACATGGGGTATAACACTAAAATAACTGACTCATTCCCTGCTAGTAACTTCATTTGAAATACTGAAAAAGCATACCTAGTAATAATGACTTGCATAAGTCAATTAGTCACTGTTAATGCACTCTAAATTAAACGGTGACAAATTTACTAACTTGCTTTTGACATTTCTTTTATATCCTAGACACAAATGACATTTTTTATTCTTTCTGCAAATGTTGGTAATGAACTCGCTGGTCACTTAGACAACAGCTCAGAGCCCTCCCCACTCCACCATCACAGCAGTTGCACAGGACAGGCTGGTGGACGGGACTGGAGTTTAAACCACCACCGCAAGTAACAATAAAATCACACAACACTCATTTCAGGAGATGAGAAGTTTACTTAGAAACTGCAAACATTTAGCAAAGATAAGACATAAACACTATTTTCCATATTCTACAGAAATACAGTAATTTATAGCTGGCTTGGTACATGGTGATCACATGATAAAAACAAATCTAATAGAAAAAAAAGGTTCATTCTACTTTTCTGTCATTTATCACAACTTAGTAAGTGTACTAGTAAGTACTAGAAGACAGCTGCATAGGAAGATCAGAATTCTAGGGCTGTTTGTTAATACACATTATTGTATTATAAGAATAATATATAAAAATAAAATAGGTACAGATATACAATTAACATGCAGTTTAAGCTATTATTTTGAAGAAATAGGACAGAATTTAGTGAACACATTGAAAAATGTGTTATTGATAACGTGTTGTTATAAGTAGCATATCATGGTATTTTACATGGAATGGAATTTCTTCCTCCTTATGTAATGCTTGGCAAACTGAAACAGGGTAAGTCTACTTCTAGAGCAAATTTAAAATAATGAAGGAAAATGAGTGGATAATTGTACTAGATACTTTTCTAAATATACTAAAGTACCATAATTTCATGCCTACCTTACCATCTCCCAATTTAAAATAAAGTCATACTTTGTACCCTATGAGTCTCCACTGTCCAATATAGTAGCCCTTGGCCAAATGTGGCTATTGGAGCACTTGAAATGTTGCTAGTCAGAACTGAGATGCACTCTGAGTACAAATGCTGAATTAAAAAAAAAAAAAGGTAAAATATCTCAATAATTTTGTATACTGATTACATACTTACATGATAATATGCTTAATATATTGGGTTAAATAAAAATATTAATTTCACCTTTTAAAAAATTAAAAATTACATATGTGGCTCATATTTATTTCTATTGGACAGAGCTGATGTAGGCAATATCTAATTATGACATTAGCCTTAGAACTTAGCATATTTTAAACACTGTGGAGTACTGACTCCCAGAACACATAAGCACCCTCTGCACACACATTACTGCAGAATTTATTTTTATCCTTCTGCAAGGTATACAGTTCAAGTATAAAAATAATTCATAAAATAACCTTAAAAGTGTCAATTATTATATGGTGAGAACTGAAGGAAATTCAATGACTTTTTTAGGGGGTGGAGAAGGACAGATTTTTTTTTAACAGCAGTGCAATCAGAATGAAAACAATTAGTATCTTTGGGAAAATAAATTAGCCAAACATTTATTTAATGCCCAGGATCTGACCTTGCACCACAGATCCTATATGTAACTTGTCTATTTAACCATAACCTGTAACAGAATCTTAACACAATATTGACTGCACCTTATTTAAATATTCCATTTTTGGAAAAAATCTTCAAGCAATGTAAAATTAATACGCATGGTGAATTCTAATAGCAGAATATAGTATCTGAGAACTATCCCTTAAAGTCTCTCGGTGTTTAAGCAACTGCCTAGTGTCCAAGAGACTTGCATTTAAAAAAATTTAGAAGCTACCGAAAAAAAAAAAAAATCATTGACCTTTCATCATTTTCTTCTCCTTTCTTTTTTTAGTTTTTATAATTGAGTGTATAAATATTTGGCATACTTATAATACCTCAACTTTTATTCTGTCCAACTTAAAAACAAGTTAATCTAGTGCACATTCCATTATTCCCCTAGGAACAACACACACACCAAAACACAATACTGCCTGTGGTCACCCCAGTCAGAAGCCAGCCTCACAGTCATGCATCAGGAACCTCTTCGGGAGCCAATACCCAATTACAACGATGCTACACACTCTGCTCCTCACAGCTCAGGCTGGAATGTTTCATTGTTTAAATCTGTTTCTAATTTCCACTGGAATTACAGAGCATTCCAAAAATGCTCTGAAAGCCACAATGAGCAGATTCTGAAGCTACTCTATCATTCATAAAAATGTCTCCCTTATTTTAAAGATGTTCTGAGAAAAGCAGCAAGCAATTATTTAATATTTTACCATTACCACTTTTAAGATATCGGAAAGCAACCAAGATTTAGGGAGAAATAAGCAGAATCTAAATCAGGTAATACTCGATATACCAACATAGACGCTGACTGCAGAAGACTACAGCAGTTCTCTCTAGAGTTCAGCAGCCCACGAAGACAACTGCATTTATTCTTGTGCCTTGCACAAACAACTACTTAAACTTTCCACATCCCCTATCTTCAGACCAATGTACATGAACAATAGTTTCATTATGTTACTAACGCCAACTTAAATAAGCCTGAAAATTCATGTTCAATGATGTAATTTTTCAGTTTCAAACATATATTACTCTACAAATATACTCCTCAGTGAAAGATGACAACAGTCTCCTTTCTGAAAGCTGTTCTTTTGATAGATCAATAAATGACTATTTATCGAGCACCTATGATGACTACACTGTTTACTCTCATTCTTTAACCAATAAGAAAAAAAGACCTGCTCCAAATGCCAGATGACATTTGTGAGGGAGGATAATGTATGAGCACTTTTTATAAAATGCTGTATGAGTCAACATCTGGACATGTAAAATTGTTCATCCCTATGACATTAAGAAACCTCAAATTTATTATTGATTACTTTATAAAGACAAAAACAGCCATCTGAAGTATGGTGCATAGTACTTTGAGGAAACTGACTGCTATACATAAAATTAAGGCTGATTCCCTAATGATATGGAAGCCAGAAAATCACGGTTTGTGAGCAACCAAAGACTTAATAGCGTTTACACTAATATCTGATTAATTCAGGCAAATGGGTACTTGTGTTAGGGTCCAAACTTTGCTTGAGGGAGTTGGTCTAATAAAAAAAGCCTTTAAACAGGAGCACTGTAAGCAAATATGAAAATAAAAATCCTTAGATAAAATTCTTTGTAAAACCACGATATAAATTCAAGTTCCAAATCTCATTTAAATGTACATACATATATATGTATACACACATACACATATGCTTTAAAAGTACCTAAGTTTCATTTGCAATCTTTGCCTTGCATGTTTGAACCTGATTATGTATCTTATGCACTTTATTTCTCCTAAAACTAAGAATATGGACAATGGTGAGAAGACAGAGATAAGCTAGTTTCAATTTTCCGGCCTTTAACAATTCTGACCTGTTGTATTCCTACAAGGTACAGAGTACTATGCAATGTATTGAACATGTACAGGGTCTGCACAAAAACACTTTTTAGGGAACCTGAAGTTTTAGGAAGCAAAACAGTTGTCAGTTAGTTTGAAAACAGTAATAATTTTCCTCAACAGGATTTCCAAAAACTGAAAAGGTCCACTGAAACACCCCTATCTCTGTCAAACATGAAAAATAATTGTTTCCAGAGAAGACATGTGAGAACATTCATAACAGAGCTATAGGGACTGAAGCAGCATGATGAACAATGAGGCAGTCACGAAGCATCTACGTGCTACTGCACTGGTAGTGGTTCATAAAAAATACTATGTACACTAAAATTTCAAGAAGTAGTAATGTATCTAGTATATTTTTGCCTTTTCTTTTTTGCCACTGAATATAAAATTTTGTCCTAAATTTACTAAATCTTCTACACCCTGAGGAATAATAATAGACTAATTAAAAAAAATGCCAGGGTTAGTTTTGTGGACCATATTATTGCCCCAAAGCACAAACTATATATATATATAGCGAATATTCTTGGAAGCACAAGGTTTCATGAGCAGACAAAGCTGCTGCTTTCTCTCTCTCTTTTTTTTTCCTAGCAAAGAGTTTGGTTTTACAGCGTTAACATGGCCTGGAAAGTTGGGAGCCGAAGGCTTCCCTGACCCGATCCCAACAGACACAATGGTTTTCTGACTCAACTATGAACATGACAGATATTACTAGAATATGTTATTCAACAGTCCTCTGAAAAGCACTTTGGAATCCTTAGCTATCTATTTTTATAAAATTACAATTAAAAATTATTTGCTATTTTGAAATATGGAATTCCCATCCCTCCCCTTTCCATACCCAAAGTACATAAAATGCCACATTTGAAATTTCATCTCAGTATTTGCTTCTTTTCCTCTAATATCTGAAAGGATAAAGTTCCCATTTATTTTCCTTTCAACTATCTTAATATAGGCCTGGATTTGGGGGGTAATTCTTAAAAGTTCTTAAAGTGAGGCAAAAGATTCATTTAGGACAATCATATTGCATTTCTTTCAGCGGAGGGAGCCAGTTTCCCTTTGAACACAGGCTGCGTGGGTTCCAGGCTGATGTTTCATTATGCACATACCATACTTTAAATGTGATGCCTTCAACCCCCCAGAAGAATGATTCTTCTTGGCAGGGTGCTTAAACATGGTAACTAATGAAATGCAAACGAAATCATAACATCTGCTCATATCAGTATCTCATTAGATAAAATACTCCATGGGAACCATGCCTAGCAATTGGAATAAGTCACAATCAACAGTTTGATAAAACTTCTGTTCTCTGTTTTCTATCTAAACATTAGACTTAACTATAATCTTGCTCCCCACAAAAGTAAGAAAGGCACTCGGATTAACACAGTATGTATAGTTATTTTTTAAAAGACACTGTGTGACATTAAGTAGAATTCTCAGGGCTGATTTTTCCTGCTTACTGCCTTCATCACACTGAATTTGCCTAAGATCCCTGAGCCTCAATGCACTTCATTAAACAGGAGCACGGGACAGAGTTCACCCAAGCACGGGAAGCAGCGGCACGTCTGTAAAGTGACAGCATTTGCAATGGTTCTATTTGAGAAATTTATTCAGAAGACAAAAAGGTCAGTTGTTACAATGCTGTTCAAATTTTCTAGCATAATTTAAATATTTAAGTTTTAAAATATAATTTTCTAGTAACAAAATAACTGTAAGCTTACAAAAGCTTTATGGGGAAAAAAAGATTATGTTACTTCCTTTGTTAACTGAATCTTTAGCATCTTTTGTAATTCAGGGAACTGAGGTTGAGACAGATTATTGTACAAGTGGTAGTTGCACTCCCAAATTGTACTTAGCGCCTGTGTCAGATACCATCTGTGCTATATAAAATTGCTAGACTGATAACTTGTTCTCAACAATATTAAAAGTTCTCTTCTTCTCTTCACACACACACACACACACACACACACACACAACTCTCAGTGTGTGTGTCTCAACAAGCATGAGCTGATATGACCTGAATATATCTACTAAATGACACATGGTCTACCCCCATATATGCTTTCCTACAAAATGCCACATACAAATCCAAGAACTTGTGTTTCCACATCTTGTTACATAAGCCCTTATCTGAAAATTTAAGTGGCTTTTAGTGACATTCTGTATACATTTAGTCCTATTAATCATGAAGCCTTTAACTTAAAATTAGAACCGTACCATACGAAATATGACTGAAAGTCTGTGTCCATAGTTTCCAAAAAGGTAATAAAATGCTAAAACCTAGAAAAGAAAAAGGGAACACGAAGTATCAAATCCTTAAATTTAAAAAATGACTTACAGAGGTTTAAGAAATATCTAAAAGGTCCACAGTTCAAGTTTGGGAGGGGGAAAGGAGAAGTACAAAATGACTATCCATTCACTGGTACTGATCAACAAGTCTTTAAAATTAGAGAATTTCTTCAGATGCCCCTCAGTGGCTCTGGCTGTACTGGTAAGATTTTTCTGCAACATCATAACAGAAAATAGTGTTCTTAATGCAAACAGGTTTCATTAGTCCTATGATTTTTTAGTATGTATTAAAGTACAATTAATTGGTAATTACAGAACTATACTTCTTGGATGTATAAAGCAGCTGTATAAAATTAACTTATTCAATATGCAATAGCTCCACTGAAGAATCATGAAGCTAGAATATATCATCCATTCACAGCCCATTGCTTCATTAATTTCTCAATCATAACTCACTCTATCACTCATGATCAATCTTTCCCCTCTTCAAACAGTTAATCATTCATTAATTAAATACATATTTAACAAACCTTCACAATGTGCAAGTAGAATTTGAAAACACCATATTATCAAAATAGGTATATTAAAAAAAAGGTGGGTTAGTGGTGGTGATGAAGATCTTGACAATCTTATTGCTTTTTGCATGTCAGTAGTATACATGATCCACAGGATGTACTACGGCCTACTATTCTTCCAGTAAAAGTTTGATGAAATGTATGTCAACCTAAACCATCTTTTAACAATGACATATTTATACAAAGTAAGTGAAGACTAACAAATCCCAAAAAATAGACACATCCTTTCCACTGAATGAGCTCATTCAGTCAAAAAGATATTATGCTACAGCCAGTGAGTTTAGGTGTCGACCATTTAGGAAAAAAAATACAACCATATAGGACAATACCAGGTTTTTCTGTGAATGAACACTTAAAAATAAAATTTTTAGAAACAGCACACAAAAGTCATACAAACAGTACCCTCTGAATGTTTGATTTTCACTCCTACTTAAAACTTTATTAGGAAGACGAGAGACCAAGATATTAAAGGACTGCATGGCTTCAGAAAGGGGTGGGTTAAGAGACTTAAAACAGATGAAGACAATTAACAAGATGAGCAAGATACTCTGTGAAAGGTATAAAAAATGTGGCCCGGCCAGTGTGGCTCAGTGGTTGAATGCCAACCTTAGAACCAGGAGGTCATGGTTCAGTTCCCGGTCAGGGCACATGCCCAGGTTGCATTGCTTGATTCTCAGTAGGGGGTATGCAGGAGGCAGCCAATGATTCTCTCTCATCATTGATGTTTCTATCTCTCTCTTCCTCTCCCTTTCCTCTCTGAAATCAATAAAAATATGTATTTTTTAAATGTGGAGCACTATAAAATTTAGCTGATGTTTCACAGGGTTTTTGTCTATATTCACGTCCTGAATACTCTAACATCAAAGCATTAAGAAGCCCTAATAGTTGGGATACTTAAAATGATGCTTAGAAAAAAGATAATACTGAGTGAGGCCAGAATTTGGCAACATGTATCAGTGGAATGAGTTGAACCTCCCATGTCATCTCTGTGTAATTTCCCCCTCAATCCCTGTAGATGCTAAAGATCACAAGTTAATGGTTTTATCCTTGAGGTATTTGATTCAAAATATGCCTTGCACACAAAGGGCCATGGAATTATGTTCATAATGACAATTATTTTTTCACTAAAATACTGTAAAAGCTACAAAAGGATAATTTGCCCTAAGAGGTAAGAGCACCTTCTGTCTACAGCAACCAGGCTGGACAATTTTTCTAGTGTTCTTAAGTCTCAACATTTTGCCACTCAACAAAATCATGATGCACAAGTACAGGACTTATTCTTTTCCCTTACAGCAATATGTTTCATTGAATTCCAGAGTTTCCATAACAGTGAGATAGGAGGTCTGCCTTTCCCTACATTGTCTCTTTGCACCATGGGTGACCTAGCAAGGAAAAAAGGATAACAGACAAAGCATGGTGGCCACAATTGTTTCTGCCACTATGACTCACATTCTTTACATACACAGGGCAAGACAGCCTCCATCACTAGAGGAACTTTTAGAGGAGCAGTTCATATTCATATTTCATGTGTGCATGTGTTTAATGGAGTATGGAATTCATTGGAAATAGGGAAGAATATCTTCAGAATATGTCACTGAAATAACACAGATAAGAAAAAACAGACAAAGGTGAAAGTGACAAAAAATAAGGAACAAACTGGGACAATGAAGAGAAAGGTATGTGGAAATAAGGAACACAGACCACTTATGAATGGGAAATATAATAATATAATAATAGAAAATATAATAATGGAAAATAGACATTACCTGGTACTCCCCAAACTCCCCCCTCGGCCCAACCAACCTGAAAAAAACAGCCCTTGTTATTTAAAAGATAAAATATAGCTATAAGGTGGATACTTTGGTACCTCATCCCTGATAAGTTTAGTATCAAAGTTTTTTAATTATTTTATTTTTTAAAATAAAGATTAAAGAATTAACCTTCAAAATTAGTCTGTCTCCCTGGCTTTTGCCAGTTAACTTTTAATAGTCATTTCATAAAAATTTTGTAGTTTATCCAGTGTATCCTCAATAACTTAAATTTTTAAAAAGGAAGATTTTTATGGATACATTTCTATGCATATTTCTCCCATTTTTTATGGTGAATTGGAAGGAAAATAAGTAGTAATAACTAAAAATGGCATTCCAGGTTTTTTTTAAAAAATTGATTTTTATAAGCATTGATCTAAATGTTTTTGGCATATACCAAATTTGAGGTTAAAAACAATCTATCAAAACTAGTAATAAAAATAATTTTCTAGTACTGCAATTACATAAACTCTTAAAATTATTATTATTTTTTAAAATAACCATTTTAAAAATGGATTACATTGGAAGCATGTTTTTCATATAAGTTCCAACACTCTGACTTTGGTTATCTTGGTCTATAACTTGTAGAACATGTTAGAGAAAGAAATGGTTTGTATTTTCACATAACCATCCATCTGGCCATTTGATTCTCAAAACAACAATTAGATTGAGTAATTTTGCATTTGTATTGTTTTTAAGCTTAACTACAACATACATTTTTAATTTTTTAAAAAAATTAGTCTATCCAGCAATTGCACCGAGGTGGGTGGAGGTGTTGAACCAGCTAGGAGGACCAAATGAGAAGCCTAGAAACAGGCTTCTTTTAGAAATAAACAAGTATAGAAACAGAAAGGATGAGAAGTTTCAAAGAAGAAAATTAAGACTCACTATTTAGCAGGAAAGAAGTACACAATTATTTTGTCCCCAAAGGAATGCCAGTTTTTAACAAAATAAATAAAATGAAAGGTCTTTTTTGGACTTTTAACCTAAAGATGAAGAATATATGGTTAGCTAATAATAGCAGACAGTTCATGCAGCTATGTAAATAAGAAAGGAAAGCAATATTGCACTAAAAAGGGGAACCTTGCAGTAATAGTCCACCTTTTTCATTGACTCAACGTACCCAGCCATTTCCTATACGCATTGGCAAACCTGGCCTGCTCTACATTCCGGCAAGTGGACAATACTTGATCGATGAACCTATGTTCCATTTCCAGGCCTACGGAATCTGGAGCTGGGGTCCGCTTCAGGCGTTTTGTTTCCTGGGAATAGCCTTGCTTGCTTGAGTCACTCAATCCATCCACTTCCATTGCCTGAGCCGTGCGAGGGCCTGTTGGGATGTGGTGCAAGTCACTTGAAGTCCCCACAGGGCTGTCTGCAGTTGACAACTGGGTCACACTGTGAGGAAAACTACCACTTAAGTGATGCTGAAGGTAGAAAACATGCCGCCTGTGAAAAGGGAGGGAGTGGGAGGGAATAGAGAAAAAAAGATCACATCGCAAGGTCAAGGTTTTCAAGGAAAACAAAAAACTAAGTTGATAATTTCAAAACATACAGTACTCAGTTCACTGTTCCATTCATAACCCAGACATATCTGGCAAAAGGAGGAATAATAGTTATGATGAAGTCTCTGGGTATTTTACTAGCCTTACAAGTCCAGATTACCGGTTTGTGAGAAAGGTTTTTAAATAGCATTAACTGAGATGATGACAATCACTTCAAGTTCTATTCTTTGTAAACTGTAATACAAAACCAAAATTAGGTCTTAGCCCAATCTCTGCAATAAATTAAAATACAAACCTTGTTGATATCCCAAAAGACAAGAGATTCTGAAACAAAGGGATTAAATAGCTCCTCTAGAGGCTTAGTCCATGGCCTCTAGCCAATACTTTCTTTAATAAGAACAATCTACTGCCGTTGGTCTTATGTAGAAACCATGTGAGCTTCCCCTAAATACATCACTCAATCTCATTAAAAATCCACATGCATTAGGAATGTGCTGGGCTCCGAGTGAAGTATGTTACAAGACACAGTTGCTATTCTTCCTCTAAGGAGAGCAGGTCTTAGGCCCTTAGAATCATGTGGATTTATTTGTTGAAATGAAGATCCATGTGCCTAATCTCCAAAAATCTGATGCAGTGGGATGTACATCTACTCTACACAATATGGTAAACTATATAGGTTCCAGGTCATTGTATCTCATCATCACATCAGCAACTCTAAGCCCTTAAAAAGATAATACTATCCATTTTCCCAGTATATCCTGTAGTAAACAGGGAACACATACCCACCATATAGAGGACACAACTTAAAGGACAGATAAACTTCCTTGGGGCAATGAATCTGTAGTAGAACACTAGCTTGTAGATAGATAGGCTGTCCCAATTATCTCTTCTCCCGACTCCCACCCCAAACTAACTCCAATTAATCTTTACATGAACAAAGACAGTTTCTGCTCCATTAATCTAGCTCTCTCTCAAACACAAATAGATTTTTAAAATTCTCTGAGCCTTGTTATTAATATGCCTAAATATAAAACAGCAACAAAAAAATCTGTAACATCAAAATGACATAAGTCAAGATCTGTCTTCTCTCTTGAAAATGTGGAATAAGAGTGTCTTGTTTTTAAGAGAAAAGAAAATTCTATATTTATGTAAGTGCCAAAGAGGGGACATTATCTTCCATCTTCTAACTATAGTTAGACTGAAAAAAAGGAGACAAATCTCAATTAACTTTAAAAATATAAAAACATTTAAAATTCCTATCTCCTACCTAGCACAGGCAAGTCTTTTGTCTACAAACAGAATCCTATGACCTGAAGTAGAATTTGCATTTGTAAAGATGAAGATGCCTCCAATTAGATGATCCAAAATAAATCATGGATTCCCATACCTGGACTTCATTCCAACATGAAGTTACTTTACTGTCAAATGTGCTCAGAAGTCAAATTATGAAGTTCCTAACGCTCTCTCAGAACTTTCTAAAATCGTGTTACATACCCCAAGTATAGTTTATTTAAACACACACACACACCACAAAAGACAGAGTGTCAAAGAGATTATACTTAACTAGAGGCCCGGTGCACTACATTCATTCACTGGGGTGGGGTCCCTCAGCCAGGCCTGAGCCCTCTGGCAGCCCAGAACCCCTCGCTCCTTACCGCCCGCCTGCTTGCCGCTCCTTACTGCTTGGCTTGCTGCTCCTTAGCACTGCCACGGAGGTGGGAGAGGCTCCCGACACCACCACTGTGCTCACCAGCCGTGACCCCAGCTTTTAGCTGAGCAACGCTCCCCCTGTGGGAGTGCACTGACCACCAGGGGGCAGCTCCTGCATTGAGTGTCTGCCCCCTGGTGGTCAGTGTGCATCATAGTGACCGGTTGTTCTGGTTGTTCCACCATAATGGTCGCTTAGGCTTTTATTATATAGACTAGAGGCCCGGTGCACAAAAATTTGTGCACCCCGGGGGGGTCCCTCAGCCCGGCCTGTGCCCTCTCGCAGTCTGGGACCCCTCGGG
>NW_005360124.1:12426432-12429488 GCF_000412655.1 Myotis brandtii | reverse complement strand
ACTCCAGCTCTGAGATCCCGGCTGGCTGAAAGCAGGGATCTGCGTTTGTTCTATAATTGAAACAATGTTGCGGTCCTGCTGGCTGAGGCCCGGCTGGCTGAAAGCAGGTTTCTGGGGTTTTGTTTAGCTTCTATATTTGTAACAATGTTTCTTAAACTGCAAGCTCAGAGGCCGGCAAGGCAGGCGGGGAACGTTGGCTTCCTCCATCACTGAAGCAAGCAAACCTCCTGTTGGCTTCAAGCTGCCTGGCTGTCGGCCGCCATCTTGGATGGCAGTTAATTTGCATATCGCCCTGATTAGCCAATGGGAAGGGTAGCAGAGGTACGGCTAATTACCATGTTTCTCTATTATTAGATAGGATAATGGTCTGAAGCATAAAGTTTAGCTAGTCTCAGTGACTAATGAATGGTCTAACTGTATATCCTATTTCCCTGTTAGGATTTTTTCCTTTATATTAAAAAAAAAAAGGCAGTGCTCCATCCCAGATATGCTAAATATCAGTATCTCCAAGGACGGTGTGCAGAAACTTTTGTTTTTTGTTTGGAAGTAACATATTACTCTGTTGTACAGTCAAGGGTGAATACCACCATGCTAAGCTGTAGGCAAACATCTACACGAGGAAAACGATTATAGATGATGATCGTGAGGAGGATATGGTTACACAAACTCCTCCAAATCACTGAGGCAAAGCTCCACAAGCAGATCACATGTTCACCCACACAGGCAGGCATCAGATGCAAGACCTCTGTAGGTCTCATAAGGACACACACAGCTTCATGAAAGAAATGAATTTTCCCTTCTCTTACCTATGACACCAAAGGGTTTCATGTCCTGGGTAGGAATCAATAAGATCAGTGGTGAATTCAACTTCTTCCTCTAGAAGATGGGGAATATTTATCCTTGGTTCCTCTGTGGAAGCTGCTGCTGCTTCATCTTGTGGAAGAAGTAGGGCTGGCTCACTTCTCAAAGGGTTTTGCTCCAACACAGAACTGTCTTTCACAGTTTGGCTAGTCAAAGACTTCAGCAAAAACTGGCGGTAGTGAAATCCACTGTGGTCTGAAACGTGCATGGATGCCCAGTGTTTAGTAGAAGATAGTTCATCGAGAAGAATCTTGTAAGAAGAAAAAAGAAAGGTGAGACGAGAAACTTCCCAAGTTTTTTTATTTCTCCATTAATGCCTTGCTTTGATTGTCCTTTTTGTGTGTGTTTTTGACAATGCCATTCCTACCAATATTTTGTATACAGTGTATACACAGTGCTGTTGCTGAGTGGAAGCTCAATAAATGCTAGTTTCGACATTCCCTTATAAAGTAATTGGAGATTTTACACACACACATATATGCTATAGAAAGGAAATATAAATTCAGAGGTTACTTGGATGTAAACTTTCTTTGATATTTAATGAACCTCTACTATATCTAACTTATCACAACAGACTCAATGTAATTATTTGTTCTTCACTATAAGTGCCATGAGGGCAAAGACCATGTCTGTTTTGCTCACTACTTAATTCTAAAGGCTTGGTACAAAAACATGACTCATGAGTAACAGTAAATTTCAAGAGTTCATGACTATTATTTACTATTCATCTCAATTCACTTAACATCAATGATAGTTTTTTAAAGGTAGATGAGATGAAATTCAGCAGTGAACTGTTTAAATCTTTGTGCTATCAATCCTGCAAACTAAACAATTTTAAATGGAATGAAAAAAAAAGAAAATCAGCATTTATGAAAAATTTAATTATTTGGCAGTAACTTGAACAGCAAATGGGTACATTGATCTACCATGTTCCATCAGAGGATTTTTCAGACCAGCTAAGGAAAAAAGACATACTTGTCAACAGTGAACAATATAGACAACACAATGTCAAAAAGCTCTTTTACCTGTTTTTTAAAGGTTCCAAGCATTTGATGGCAGTATTCAAATGAGGTCTGCATGACCACTGAGTGGAACCTTTTGCCTTCTCCTGTACCAAGATCCCTCTCCGCTTCTCAGTCTCTTTTCTTCCCTAGAAGAAATCTTTTCCTCTTCTGAACCTCCATACTTCTTGTGGGTTTCACCATATATATTATAGAATTTTCTGTGCAACTTTTTTATCCCATCAAACCCTACAAGTTCTTTAAGATCCTTATCTGTCCCTATATCCACTGGCCTCAGAGTGGACATGTAAGTATTCTATGACTGACTAAATAAACAATTTAATGAATGAAGTGACTAGTACTGAGGGATAAGCTTATTCCCTGCTAGGATGGTTAAGTTATATCAGTGAAATGTTTTAAATCCTAAAAGAGTTTATTCATAGCCACATAAATTTATTATAGAGGCTACCTCTGGTGAGTCATGAAGAAATAAAAAACAAGACTGTTTATTAGATTTAAAAGGTGAGCAAAATAGAACCAGATAAACTTCTAGCTGAAAAAAACAAAACTAATCTTAAGGTTATTACATTATTGAAGAATTAGGCAGCAGGACATGTAGGCTATAGTACAACAGATTTTAAATGCCAAAGTGTTTTCCACAGTGGGTACACCATTTCACATTTCTACCAACAAAGTATAAGGGTTTCAAATTTCTCTACATCTTCGTCAACACTTATTGTCTGTCTTTTAAATTTTATCCATCCTAGTTGGTGTGAAATGGTATCAAACTGTGGTTTTGATTTGCATTTCCTTAATGGCTCAGGATATTGAACATCTTTTCATGTCTTTATTGGACATCTATTTATCATTTTTGGAGTAATGACCTCTGCTCAACTGTCTTTCCTCCCCTCCCACCCTAGAAATGAGACTATTTTAAAATTTACCTAACTATATGTTCACTTAAACACACAAACATCACAGGGAACATGAAATAGAAAATTAAAACGTCTCATAACTCCACTCTATAGCATTGATAAACATTTTTTATTCTCTAACCATTTTTGAATAGAAAGCTAACAAATGCTTATTATAGAAAAATACAAGAAAATATATCCATAACAGTACTTTGTGTGTGTGTGTGTGTGTGTATGTAATACATATATATATATATATATATATACACACACATATATA
>NW_005360124.1:12403259-12426421 GCF_000412655.1 Myotis brandtii | reverse complement strand
TATATCTGTTGAACACTTACAATATGCCAGGCACTGTTCTAAACACTTTAAAATCACATTCAATGCTAATGATATATTAAGAAATTATATTAGGTCCATCTCATATTTAGTTTTATATACTTAAACTATAATGAACATTTTTCTTATCTTCCAAAATACAATTTTACTAACAACAAAATATTATAACATGTGATAGATTGGACTGTAACTAAACCCTCATTATTGGTGGGTTAGACTAGTTTTTCACAATTATAAACAGTACTTTCATCTATCAAATATCCATACTTAATATAATCAATGTTTGTTGAGTGCTTAGTACAAGCACTTGCGATAACCACTTTATGTGGATTCTCCCATTTAATTTATATCACTCGATGTAGTAGGAATTTTCATCTTTCCCATTTTATAGATGAGGAAACTGAAGATTAGAGAGGCTAAGACACTTCCTCAAGGGCACACAGCAAATTGATGGCAGTATTCAAATGAGGTCTGCATGACCACTGAGTGGAACCTTTTGCTGCTACACCATGCTGCATCTCCCATTATTTCTTTAGCATGAATTCCTAGAGGCAGAACTGCAGGATTAGACATGTTGACCTTCAGTAAGATTATAGCAATTTCTTCAATGCTTGTTTCCATAACCTCATCAATTCTAAGATATCAACACTTTAAGAAATCACTTTGCATTTTCTAGTTAAAAAAAAAAAAGGCCAGTTCATTTTATATGTATTTTTAAGCTGCTCTAGGCTACTGGTACTTTTATGATTACTTTCTCTGACAGAAAAAGCATGATCTCCTTGCTCAATGGCTTATAAGAGCAGAAAGGGGATTTTGCAATGTCAGCACTCTTTACTGAGAGCAAGAGACACCACAATGGCAGTGATGACAGGAAAAGCAGTCTCCCCAAGGGCAAGGCTGGCTGACAGCATGTGAGCCTAGGATTGTGAGCCTAGCAGTGGACTCAAACAGCTGAGTCAACACACCGTCTTCAACACCAGATGGTCTAAAGTAACCAAGAATTTCACCTTGGCCCCAAGTTCCTGATTTTGTGAGAATGTCACCATAAAAGGATCATATCTAGGCAGGAAAGCTTCCGAAGACTTCACAGCTCACCTGGACTTGGCCTTCCTCTTTTTCCTTAACTCTCCTCAACCCCCACACATTACCAAGCCATGGAGCGAAAGTGACTGGCTCTAAGCACGGAATAGCTCCCTCAACCCACCAGATAACTTGCAATCATTCCTCCAGACTCCCATGAGCCCAGCCTGGATGAGGAGTAATTTCTGTGCTCCCACTGAACCTGCAGCTTCCCCTGGTTCCTGCAAATGTAACATTGCTCTGTAACTGTTGGTATCTGCTTCCTCAACTAGATGTTCAATTTGTTGAGAGCAAGCTCTGTCTTTACACCACAGTCTGGGAATGACTGGGTTTCAGTACTATTTCATGAGCAAATTGCGGTGAGTTGACCTAGCAATCTGGTAGCCAGTTTCACCTACATTTCCTTTCTGTGGGGAACAGAGAAAAGAACTAAATTTTAGTGAGCCTCTACTATTAGGTGCCCAGTACTTTACACACATTAACTTAAGTAATTTTCATAATAATCCACCAAGGCAGAAAGTAAAGCTCCTGTTTTAAGATGAAAACATTAAAGCCTTACTTTCCACAGACAGCTAGTAGGGCCAGACTCTAAGCCCAGATCAACGTAATTCTGTCTTAGCTCTTTCCTCTCCATTAGGCGTCTCCCCTCCTGAAGCATAGAGCCATATCACCTAGAGAGGAAGGGCTACTCCTCTAAAATCGTTGGCCTAAAATCTGCCAGAAGTGAAAACTCTCTTGTTTCTCTTGGAGGAATCTCTATCTTGGAAACAGAGAGGAGAGGGAACCTATGAAAGATATATAAAGAAGGCAGTGGTGCATAAAAATTAGAGAACAGTGTCTCTTAATCTGAAAGCATTTTGACGTCTTTAAATTGTCTCAAGACTGGGAAGCTTTTAGACAAGTACCCTCAATGCTGATGACACTGATATCATAAAAAGGGAAGAAGAAATTAGAATAACTATAGTATGCAAGGAGCACAAGGATACCTGGTTCTCCCTCTGATGAATAATAAGTAATGCTGTGGCTAAGTCTAAGCCATTAAAATTCTCTGGTAACTTCCATCTCTTTATTTCTAAACTGAAAGGATTAGGCTGTGACAGTTTCCAACCTGGCTTTGCATCCAAATAACCCCTGAGCTTGTGAAACATACTGATCTCTAAATCCTACCCTCATTCCAATTTAGTAGGCCTGGGGTGGCACCTAGGAAACCTCAGGATTTTTATAGACTCAGCCAAGTTGGGGAATACCTGAGTGAAAGCTTGTTTCCTTCCCAAGAGAGACTGAACAGGCAGCCAGCTGACTCAGAAAGTCACATAAGCAGAGGCTATCAAGCAAAAAACAATTTCAGTTCTCCAATGCTCCGCAATCCCTTCCGGTTTCAGGGCAAAATGAGTTATGCTCAGTCTTCCTTACTGCTTAAACCTGCCTTTGTTCTGCCAATGCACTAGCCTTAACAGTGCCAAAATATGCTGGTGAGGAACACAACTTTGTTTTAATTGCCAGGACCCCCTGGAGGTATCAGCTGTCGTGATCCTCTCTAGACTGCTGGGCTGCCATTAGATCCTCCTCTTTCCTCCTTTAAAACCCTTGAGGAGGAACTGCGACCAGGAGATTTAAAGGGCAGGCATGGAGAGTGCTAGGCAGAGGAAAGGGCTACTCCTCTAAAATCGTTGGCCTAAAATCTGCCAGAAGTGAAAACTCCCTACCTTGACATCTAGCTTGGCCAGGTGTTGTAAAACCCAGATGCGATGGGACCAGGCATTATAGTTGCTTGGGTATCTCCCTGCCGCTTCACCACAGACCTCCATCTCTTCTCGTATTAGTCGCTGTGTCCTTTCTGCAGGAATTGTTCCCAAGTTTCCTTTGGTCACAAAGGAAGGCAAGGAGGTTTCCTGAAGTAGCTGCTGTAGCACCCATCGTCTGGTAGGGTAGCATGTGGGAAAGAGAATGAGGAAAGAACATAAACCAGAGAGAAAAACAAAATTTTCTTGTTCTTAATTTAATTTCCATTCACAGATAATGAAAATAATACCTGTCTATAATCCCAATGTGTGTGTGTGTGTGTGTGTGTGTGTGTGTGTCTTGGGGGGATTCGGGGGAACTGTTTTTGTTTTAAAGACATAGTTAACTTTAGCAGCATTTAAAAAGAGGAAAGACAAGAGGAAGAAAAATCTTTCTAAAATGTTACAATTTGTCAAAAAGAAAATGCCATCAGTTACAAAATGACAACTCTAAACTCCATTTGAAGATATGTGAAGTCAACTGGTGAGTGAGTGTGTGTGTGTTGTAGTGGTAGTTGGTGGGAAAGCAGATATAATTAATGGCTGGTAAATGCTAGAAGAGGAATCATGGTTCTGTATTTAATTACATATGAATGCCTCATCCTATGTGTATTTGTTTGCAAACTAGAAACTGCATTATGACAGCTTTCATTAAGCAAAATTTCCATATTATAGTATAGAATCTAGAGGAAATAAATATAATTAGTGAGACCATCAAGGTTTTAAAAGGTCTTTATCTATAGATTTTCCCCTTGTCTATTTTTAAGATTTTCATTTGCATACATTTAAATGAAATTCAATAACGTGTCTCAACCACTTAATGTCTTTAGGTTTTAACAAATATTTTCTCATAAAGCATTACTTTAGATTAAAAATTTCTAACATAAAAGTACAAGAAATTGAGTAGGAAAACTAATTTTTTCATTTTCAAATAACAGTTTTAGTACTTAACAAAACCTTGCTTTATAAAATATTAGCCAAGCCAACAGATTGACCGATGCATATTTAATAATTCCATTCCCCTGCCACCATCCCTTTCCAGACCTCTACACACACAATCATATACCTCTGAAGTCTGCTATCACAATTTCCACTAAGAAAGAAAATACAACTGATTAGATGGTTTGGAGGTAGCTCATTGGCAATGCTAGCCAAAGGCAAGATTATAGCTAAGATATTTTCAACTACTGTAAGATCTTAAAAAATGCTCAGAATTTAAGCAGTTTTAAATGGCTTAATAAACTGAGAACGGACTTCTTCAGAGAATTTTTCCACTGACCCAACCAGCAAGCTCACACCTATCCTTTTAGTCATTACAGTAGTTACATGGAGTTCAAAAGAAAGATGATTCCAGACAGCCAGGATAGTAAAAAGAGTTCTTATGTGCACTTTGGCTATGTGCCTCAGGCCTTTAACCTAAAAATATTCTTTGCATTTATGGTCTTAGCAACCTCTGCTTACCCATATACCATTCATTTCAGCTGCACTTATTTTCCTTATTTGCTTATTTTAAATAACCACAACCATCACCACCGCCATTTTTACCAAGAACACAACTGAATTAATTATAAAACGTAAGCTTTCTATTTGAATATCTAAATGCAATTTCCATGACTCCATAAGAATGTTAATAATAATGGTTAAAATTTATTGAGTATTTAATGTGTGCCAGGCACTGTGGTAGTATTTACATGTATTACTCATATAAACTTAGCTATTAACTCTGAGATAGGTGTAATTATTATTCCCATTTTACAAAAGAGAAAACTGAGGCTTGAAGAGGTTAAATAATTTCTAAAAATCACACAGGTAGCAAGTGTTGGCATCAAGATTTAAACATAACATGACTTTAAAATTCATCCTCTGAACCAGTATGTGACCTGGTTTCACACTGTGTTTTCTCCAGCCATTCTGAATCCTACGTAAGAATCCTAAGGTGTACATTAACCACACCTGTGAATCCATGTTTCTGGACTCTTTGGAAACTTAGTTAAGGCCAGTTTTCCCAGATGTAAATCCTTAATTGGATTTAAAGTGCCAGAGAGGATCAGCTCTTTTCTGTAAAAGAAAAATAAAAAGAACCATTACTTTATCTTTCTATCCAAACATATTGTATCGGTATTAATATAACCTCATTGAGAAGTGAATTTCCAAGAATTTTTGAAAAAACAAAGAAAACAAAACTCATACATGTCACACACAGTAATCAAGAATGTATTCTCATAATCTTAAAATAACAAATAAAAGTTTTAAATCGGTGGTGGACCTTTTAGTTATCTATTTGGAAGAAGGCCAAGGGGTTTGCAAACCTTACAAGGCCTGACATCAGTATCTGTAGGGCAGCTCCAAAATGAGGCAAGGATTGTCTAGCTTCCTAAGTAGGACTTAATATGGCCTGGTTCATTAACAAAAAAATACACATACAACTAACACAGTATGATTGAGATGTAATCTTAATTACTATTTTTATTTTTGAATTTTCCCTCTACCTTTCCTCATATGCTTTTGAGAGAGGAAGGGAGAGAGAGAAACATCAATGATGAAAGAGAATCATTGATCAGCTGCCTCCTGCTCGCCCCTCACGGGGAATCTAAGCCGCAACCCAGGCATGTGCTCTGACTGGAAATCCAACTGTGACCACCTGGTTCACAGGCTGACACTCAACCACTGAGCCGTGCAGGCCAGGCTGCATCTACCTTTTAATTTTATATTCTGCTCTTATATGTTTGTTCCTATATGAACATTTTATTTATTTAATCCTCATCCGAGGATACTTTTTAATGTTTTGTTTTTAATATGTTTTTATTGATTTTAGAGAGAGGAAGGGAGAGGGAAAGAGAGATAGAAACATCCATGGGAGAGAAACATCCGTGGGCTATTTCCTGCACGCCCCTACTGGAGATGGAGCCTGCAACCCGGGCATGTGCCCTAACTACCTGGAATTGAACCAGTAACCTTCTGATATATGAGCAAGCTGAGCCACATTGGCCAGGTGAGGATATATTTTTATTGATTTTATTTATTTATTTATTTACTTACTTACTTACTTATTTATTTGAGAGAATGGAAGGGAGGGGGAGAGACAGAGAGAGAGAAACATCGATGTGAAAGAGACATCGATTGGTTGCCTCCCATATGCAACCCTGACCAGGGATCAAGCCCACAACCTTTTGGTGTGCTGGCCGACACTCCCAACCAACTGAACTGTATGAACATTTAAGTGGTCAAATGGTATTCATTCAGTAGCTATGCTGTTAATTATGGTCTTCCCTATGTTAGACATTTAGGTTGCTTCCAAGTTTTTGCTACTCTAAAATAATTCTGAAACAGATTATTCAAGCAATAAAAATTACTCCTTTAAAATTTTTGCTGCATATTTTACTTTCTGATTAAAGAGAATATGGAAAAATCTCATCACTTTCCCTTGAAAACTCTAATTTTTTTGTGATCGCTAATTGTTACAAAGACTAGCTAGTGCTGAAGCTAAAAAAAATACCCATGGAGCATCCAGGGGTTACTAAGGTGAGTGGTGTGCTTTATTCCTCTATGTTACTGTATTTTTATACTTCTGCAAAGTTTATCTTAAATTTTTTTCCTTTTTCTCTCTATTGCAAACTATTAGTTACTGCTTCTCTCTGCTGTCATTCTAGTCAAAATTTGTAGGAGACCAGGGGACTTGTCTATGACTAAACCTCCACTGGTTAACTCAGTAATTGGCACATAGTAGATACTGAATAAACAAATGCTACCTTTCCCCTCAATCTTCAGTTATTCTGTCTGAAATGACAATAAATGATAATAATAAAAGTCATCCTTATAAAAACTACCATTTATTGAACTTCTCCTGAGTCAGGCACTATGTTAAGTGATTTGCATATATTATCTAATTTAATTCTCACAATAATCCTATAAGTATTATGTTGAACCACGTGAAATGCCAATATTCAATTGTTTTTTGAAATAAACCTTTTATTTTAGAATTCTTTTAAAAATTGACAAAATTTGTAAGCATAGAAAGGAGAATTCCTGCATGCCATTTACCCAGTTTCCTCTATTATTAACATATTATGGTACATTTGTAATAACTGATGAACCATTATTGACAGATAACTATTGGAACCATGCTTTTTTTGGAATTCCTTAGCTTTTACCAAATGCCCTTTTTCGATTCCAGGGTCCTATCCAGGATAGCATATTACATTTGACTATTACGTCTCCTTAGGTTCCTCTTGATCCCTCAAGTATACTCAGGTATACCTCATTTTTAATGGCCTTGACAGAGTACTGATCAGGTATTTTGTATGTTTTCTCATGGTAAGACTAGGATTATGAGTTTTGAAGAGGAAGAGACCACAGAGGTAAAGTGCCATTTTCATCACATCATATCAGGGGCACATAATAGCACGGCTTGTCATTGTTGATGTTGACCTGGATTACTTGGCTGAGGTAGTGTATACCAGGTTTTCTCCACTGTACTTTTTGGAAGTCACACTTGAGTAGGAAATTATACTCCCCTCCTTGAGGGGGGTCATCTAGACAAATTATTCGGAAATCTTCTATATAGCGAATTTGTCTATTGTGTCCTATTTATTTATTTATTCAATCATTTATTGATGTCAGTATGAACTTACAGATATTCATTTTATACTCTGGGGTATAAGTCAATATTATTTTATTATTCAACTTATTCCAGCTTTGGCTCATATTATTTTTGAGCACTTCCTGACTACTTCCTAACTTCCTGGCCCTGTAAAATATTCCAGGCTCATCTTGTATGTTCCCTGCTCTGGTTTTAAAATCAGCCATTTTCCCAAGAAGCCCAGTTCTTTCTATTAGAGACTGGTATTAGAAACCAGGATCTGAATGCTTGGATTTCATCATCTTTGATCTACAAAAACAACAATTTCATATGGTGCAATCTAATATTAACTCAATTTTACAGGTGGGGAAACTGAATTAGGGAGAGATTCAATAACATGATCAAGGTCTCCAAGCTCAAAGTGTCAGAACCAAAAATTAGATCCATAAAGTTACCAATTTAAATCAACAGGCCATGAGTAAAGGACCTGAATCACTGGAGCTTGTTGTCAGCTACTCAGCTACTCTAGTTGCTCAAAGATGTTCTGCTTACTCTATGTGCAGACTGTTGGAAAAATAGGACATTGTTATGAAGTCAACCTCTTTCATCAAGTAATTCACCAATTTTCAAAGCAAATTCAAAGAAAACAAAACAGGAGAAAAAAAAAACAGAAGCAGCTGTCACTTTTTTCTATAACCAGATGGATTTTTAAACTACATGCATCACTCACTCTAACCTCAGGATATCGGTTCAAAAACTTACTCTTGCCTGTATTTTTTTTCCTAAGACTGAAACACCTATAAATTGAAGTACCAATGTGCTATACCAGCTTTTAGCAGTTTATAAAATGCAGTCAAAATCTCTCAATTCTTCCCAGAGTTCCTGCAGAAGAAATACACCAACAATTAAACATAAAATGTTAAGTCTTTGGTTTGCAAAAGATCGTACAGGGTTAGATCAGTTTACTTCCAAAGCTGGTTGTTTTTTCTTCACTATGTATTCATGATTCCATGTCTTCATATGTCAATCAATCTTACTAATACAAATTAAAATTTACTAGAACAGCCCTAACTGGTTTGGCTCAGTGGATAGAACATTAGCCCTCGGACTGAAGGGTCCCAAATTCAATTCTGGTCAAGGGCATGTACCTTGGTTGTGGGCTCGATCCCTAGTCGGGGGCGTGCAGAAGGCAGCTGATCGATGTTTCTCTCTCATCGATGTTTCTAACTCTCTATCACTCTCCCTTCCTCTCTGTAAAATCAATAAAATATATTTTTTAAAAAATTTACTAGAACACATATCTACAATGTTTTTTAAAAAAATCAAAATTTCCTTTCTACTTATCTGGCAAAAAACTTTCCCAATAATCTTCCTAGAATAAGTTCAAGATTAACTGCTATTAACATCACTGAAATTATTTTATAGAACAATTTCATTTCATAAGACCAAACCACATATAATTAAAAAAAAAAGTCCATTTCAAAAGAATCATAAAAATAATCACCTAATTCAAATCTTTTATTCACAGATATGGAAACTAAATCTCTTGAGAAGTTAATAGGTTTTGTCCAAAGTTGTCTGCTAGTTAATTGATGAAATAGGACTTAAGATTCATATATCTTAAGACTAGGTTCTTTCTCCTCCACTGAATTATATATATGTGTGTATGTACATGTATGTGCATACATTATGCTAGTAGGAATTTTTTTTGTTTAAGGATTTTCAATTTCTCTCTAATGAGGAATATGAGAACATGAATAAAAATGGTATTCCCACTTCTCTATTACCTTCCTTTCTTTTTCACTGCATGTAATTATTTTCAGTGCCCTGACTACCTTACTCAGTACCTCCAAAATATTATAATTTCAACACATAATCAATATAAAAATTAGTAATAAGATATTTTACTTTAGGGGCACTAAGTCTTCAGAATCTGCTGTAGTTTACACTTATAGCACTTTTCAACTGAGTCACATTTCAAGGGCTCAATAGCCACATATGGCTAGTGGCTACTATATTGGGCTGTGCAACTCTAGAAAACTGTAGTGTAGCAGTGCTCAGTCTTTGGACTGGGTCTCTTTTCTACCTATACCCACTTCTTTGGGTATCTCAAACAATCTCAGGGCTTTAAATACTATCTATTTTCCAGTGATTCCCAAATTAACATCTGGCCTAGAACGCTCACCTGAATTTTAGATTCATACACAACAAGCTAGACACAAACCTAACATCCCAAAATGACTTGCCAACCAGCAGCGCCACCTAAATCTGCTCCTCTTCTAGATGTCCCCTTTTCAGTAAATGGCAACTCCATCCTTTCAGTTGCTTAGGCCCAAAACCAGAGTCAAACTTCACCCTCTTGATTCTCTCACATCCAATTCATCATCTGTGTCTTTAAACCAGATTATTAAATACAGTATAAGCTTATACAGTTTATAAAATAGGTGAGAATCTTATGACTTCTGACTTCCCTGCTGAGCTCATCTTCAAGTCATCAGTATCTCTTAGCTAAATTTATTCTTTCCCTCTTTCATGCTACTCCAGTTACACTGGACTCCTTGCTGTCCCAGAACACCCAGGGACAATTCAGATGACTGGGGGCTTTTTCACTTGCTGTTCCGTCCACTTGGAATGCTCCTACCCCAGAATCCACAAAGACTGATCCCTGATTTCATGCAGTCTTTGCTCTAATGTCTCCTATTTCGCACTGCAATACCACTCTTTCTTTTCTCTTTCTGGCCTTCCCTATTCTTTTCCCAGCTTCTCCCCATAGGATTTGCCAACACATGATCTATTATATATTTTACTTGTGAATGTCCTTATTGCTTTTCTTATTATTATTAGAATAAAAATTTCACAAGGACAGGGATTTTTGTTTGTTTTATTCTTGGTTTTATTCCCAGTGCCTAGAACCTAGCACACAGTAATTATCAATCAATATTTGATGAATGAAAAAAAAGTTGTCAAGAATTGTGTGGATTAAATAAGATAATGTATAAAGTTGTAGTATGGTCCTTGGAATATAGTAGCCACTCATAAATATTAGTCTATTCCCTACTGCTGTGGTGCTTTCCATAAAAGAAAATGAGAATTATAAAATTACATATATTTTGAAGCTATATAACTCACTCTTTATATCTGATCATTAATTATTCAAAAGACAATTTAAAAAAGACATATCGTAAAAGTTACCTAAAATTTAAAAAAATCAGTTAAATACAAAATTCAGCAGGTATTAAAAAATACTAACTCAGAATATAACCTTGCTTAAAATTCACAGAAAATTAAATGAAGACGCTGGCCAGTTTGGCTCAGTGGATAGAGCATCGGCCTGCGGACCAAAGGGTCCCAGATTCAATTCTGGTCAAGGGCACATACCTTGGTTGCAGGCTCCTCTCCAGCCCAGGCCTCGTGCAGGAGGCAACCAATCGATGTGTTTTGCTCACATCGACGTTTCTCTCTGTCTTTCCCTCTCTCTTCCACTCTCCCTAAAAATAAAAAAATCAATGGAAGAATATCCTCGGGTGAGGATTAACAAAAAAATAAAAATAAAAAAAGAAAAGAAAATTAAATGAAGTATTATTTAAGTAACCTTTAAAGATAAAAAGTTATAATCCATGGCTTTTCTCTATAGAAAAATTGAAATATATTCACAATGTTCATTGAGACTTCACTTTTATCTATCTACTAGAGGCCTGATGCACAAAATTCATGCAAGGGACTTGGACCCTGCTGCCATGGCAGCTGCCTCGGGCCCCGCCGAAGCTGGGAAACTATGAGCATCCCTCAGAAACTGGAAGGGCGGATGGCCTTCCCTGTTGCCCTGGTCAGTTGGCATCCTGAGCATTGGTCTGCATAAAGGAAGTTGCTGGTAGATATTCCGGCCTCAAATCTCAATTCCCAGTCCTCAGCTCGTACTGCACAGGAAATTTCTAACACAAAGCTGTTTCCTTTGTCACACTATTTTCTGTTTAGAGTGAGCATAGGAAGTAATCTGTCCTGTTCTTTTAACAATTCCAAGGGAATGCCAAAACATCCCCTGGTCTTGGCCTTGCTTGATATATAGTTGTCACAGAACCAAAGTTCTTCCTGACCTCTGCCCTTAATCTTTCCTGCTGCAGTTGAAGCCCATTCCCTCTCATCCTGTCTTTGGAAATAGCATGTGGTAGCCAAAAAAAAAAAAAAAAACCTGCTTGGATAAGGCAATCTGCAGCAGGTAAAGTAATATGGATTTCCTCCAGATCCTAAGGAAGTTGTCCTCATAGATTCTACATTCGTGTTTCCCCCTTAGCCTTGCCTCTCATGAAGATATGGGGGCACTCAAAAATACTAAAGAACTTCCAATTATAACTCATTTCCACTAATATTGTAAGAGAACTATCCCTTTGGCCATCTCAGAGATTCAGATCTGAGAAAACCAGAAGGAATTCCTCAGCTAGGAAACTAAAATATATCTTAAGCTACCCAAGAAGAGTTACACGTGCTTAAGAAGTAACCAGACACCCAATCCAGTCAGCCTCAGAGCCTCTCTGTGTCACCAAGTAGATTCAAGAAAGAGTTAAGTTTTTCTCAAATGCCATCTCAAGAGTCTAGGACAGTGATGGTGAACCTTTTGAGCTCGGCGTGTCAGCATTTTGAAAAACCCTAACTTAACTCTGGTGCCGTGTCACATATAGAAATTTTTTGATATTTGCAACCATAGTAAAACAAAGACTTATATTTTTGATATTTATTTTATATATTTAAACGCCATTTAACAAAGAAAAATCAACCAAAAAAATGAGTTCGCGTGTCACCTCTGACACGCGTGTCATAGGTTCGCCATCACTGTCTAAGCTGTCAGGGATAAGGAGATTATCCTCAAGATTTTCTTCTACTTATGATAAGTATAACTCTTTCTTAAAAGTTGACATTGAAATAACTTTATAATACAATATGCCTATAAAGAATAATCAAATCAACCTCTTCATTCTTTTAGTAGTTTTTGGTACTAATTTAATATTCACTAAAGAAAAGAAACACAATTTCTATACCACTATTCATTTAATTCCACAAATATTTCAAGAATTGACTGCAAATTTTCAAAAGGAAAAAAATAATCACTCATAATCAACTAATTTAACACAATTAATTCATATTCCCCTTTGAAGACTATCCTTTGTTACACACATTTTTACATAATTATAGCAATGATATACAGTTTTGTTATATATTTTTCATTCAACATTATTACATATGCATTCTCCTACATTGCTACAGTATGCATTTTTAACAGCTGTGAAACAATCCCATAGTTTAATATGCTATCATTTATCTTATTCTTTAGGGTGTTTCCTGTTTGCTTTTATTGTTATAGATAATATTGTAAAAATATTTTAATACACATTTTTTTGTCTGGTAGATTATTTTCTGTGGATATTCTTCTAGGAGTAGAACTACTGTCAAACAATACAAATACCAGCAAGGCTCCTACTAAACATTTCCAAATTGTCTTCCAAATGTACTGTATCTATTTATATAACATGAATGTACTTAAGTCCCTGTAACTCCAATCTATATAATTATACTAAAAAAATGAATGTGGTAAATAAAAAATTATACTTTGATTCTGTCTTAATTTATATATTTAATTTCCAATCACTAATATGAACTTTTTTTCATTGTTTACTATTTTCATCTTATGAACAGCCTATTCATATTTACTAGATTTTTGTCTATCATGGTCTTGACATAATTCCTATATATTCAAATAAGCTCCATAAGCCTATATTTAATAGAATGAAATGAGTAATATTTAGATATACTGTCTTCATTTTACTAAAACTGAAAAGAGAATTTTAGGATTAAGTTGATCAAGCTAGGGAATAATACTAAATTAATGAAACATATACCAAGCTCATATTAAATGCTAAGTAAATAAAATAAGAAAACTGGCCCTAACTGGTTTGGCTCAGGGGATAGAGCGTCGGCCTGCGGACTGAAGGGTCCCAGGTTCGATTACGGTCAAGGGCATGTACCTTGGTTGTGGGCACATCCCCAGTAGGGGGTGTGCAGGAGGCAGCTGATCATGTTTCTCTCTCATCAATGTTTCTAACTCTCTATCCCTCTCCCTTCCTCTCTGTGAAAAATCAATAAAATATATTTTTTTAAAAAAATAAGAAAACTGGTATAATTATTTAGCATTATTGTGTACCAGGCAAACGTACTTTATTTACATTATTTCAAATTCTCACGATCACGATCCAAGATATTCTTGTTTCACTTTACAGACAGGAAAAGTGATATTTAGAGAATTTAAGCATTTTGCCTATAGTCTCTCAATTAATGTGTGGCAAGATCAGCATATGACAGCTTTAAATAACTCAATTATACTACAATTGAAATATCTGTCTATAATAAATAATTGGGACATTCTCAGTGTTTAAGAAAAATAAATTTTTTAAATCTAAAAACAAGCACACATATATGCATCCCTACAGTCATTTTAAAATACTCTAGCAAAAAACAATCATTCCATTCTCAACCACCTCAATAAGAGATTAACATTTATTGTGAGCTTATGATTTCATTACTAATGAATATATTATAACACTTTATAAATGAGAAACAAAAGGTAGGATGAGAGCACATTTATTTTCTACCATTATCTTTATTACAAGCATTACATGTATAAACACAATCCTATATCAAAAAAGGCTTATATGCAAATCGACCGAATGGCAGAACAATTGGTCACTATGATGCGCACTGACCACCAGGGGGCAGACGCTCAACACAGGAGCGTCTCACGTGCAGCGGTAGTGGCAGGAGCCTCTCCTACCTCTGCTGCAGGCAGGCAGTAAGGAGTGAGGGGTCCTGGACTGCGAGAGGGATGTCTGACTGCTGGCTTAGGCCCGGTCCCCCAGGGGAATCCCTGGGGGAATCTCCGGGGATCGGGCCTAAGCTGGCAGGCAGACATCCCCCAAGGGGTCCCAGACTGCAAGAGGGCGCAGGCCAGGCTGAGGGACACCCCCCCACCCCAGTGCACAAATGTCGTGCACAGGGCCTCTAGTATATCTATAAAGAATAATTTAACCTCTTCCTTCTTTTACTTTTAGTAGTTTTTGGCACTAATTTAATATTTATCAGGGAAAATAAATATAAATTTCTACACCATTATTTATTTAATTCCACAAATATTTTAATTATTGACTATGTACAAAGATTAAACTGGGCCCTTAGAACTGAAAGAATGGATATAATGATAAATATGACCTCATCTTGCTCTCCAGAAGATTACCCTTTAGTTGGAGAGAAATGTAAACAATTATGTAAGGTAAAATGAAATAAATGTGAACTAGAAATATATGCTACATTTTAGGGACCACCAAAACAGCTGCAATTAATTCTTACTGGAGTATCCAGGGAAGGCTATCAATGAATCAGGTGAATAAGGCAGTAAATGGCATTACAGACCATGGGGAAAAAATGTTTGGCTCAGTGGATAGAGCGTCGGCCTGCGGACTGAAGGGTCCTGGGTTCGATTCTGGTCAAGGGCACATGCCAGGTTGTGGGCTCAATCCCCAATGTGGGGTGTGCAGAAGGCAGTCGATCAATGATTCTCTCTCATCAATGATGTTTCTCTCCCTCTCTCTTCCTCTCTGAAATCAATAAAAATATATATATTTTTTAAATGTGAGCAAAGTTTGTAAAGAGGCATGAAACTCCACATATAGTGTACTCTCAAATGGTTATGGTACCATAGCATGACTAGAGAGCGCACGTGGTATTGAAGAAATGTACCAAGAATCTAGAACCTGGTCCCAGTCTCCTTGTCAGCCTGGCCTTCCACTGCTTGCTCTTCAAGTGCTACATTCCTCCTGGACCAAACCCCACCATTCACTAAACACCTCCTACCTGCCTACCTTCTCCTCTCTGGATATAACTCAGAGTTACCTGCTTGCTATTCTCTCTGCCAGAAATGCCCTCCTATCTCTGAAAAAAAATATATATTTTTTTCTTTATTGATTTCAGAAAGGAAGGAAGAGGGTGAGAGAGATAGAAACATCAATGATGAGAGAGAATCATTGATTGGCTGCCTCCTGCATGCCCCCGACTGGGGATCGAGCCTGCAACCTGGGCATGTACCCTTGGCCGGAATCAAACCCGGGACCCTTCAGTCTGCAGGCCGACGCTCTATCCACTGAGCCAAACTGGCTAGGGCTGAAAAAAATATTTTTTAAAGCATCTTTCTTCCTAAAGACTTTCCTGACCTACTTGGCTGGAAGCAATCTTTCATCTCTATGTTCTGTGTGCATCTTACTTTGTTATTGATCTTGATAAATATTATCCTCTTTTTTTTAAAAAAATATATTTTATTGATTTTTTACAGAGAGGAAGGGAGAGAGATAGAGAGTTAGAAACATCGATGAGAGAGAAACATCGATCAGCTGCCTCCTGCACATCTCCCACTGGGGATGTGCCCGCAACCCAGGTACATGCCCTTGACCGGAATCGAACCTGGGACCTTTCAGTCCGCAGGCCGACGCTCTATCCACTGAGCCAAACCAGTTTCGGCAATATTATCCTCTTAATGAGACTGTTTTTTGGAGGCAGGTCCTCTCTAATACATCTTCAAATTACTCATTTACTCAACATAAATGAGAAAAATATGGTCTCTGTCTGGGTTCAAATCTCAGTTTTTCCACTTACTGTCTAGATAACACCTTTGAACATCAGTTTCCTTATCTGTGAAATGGTGATAACATCAACCTCAGTGTTGTGAGCAATTAGATTCATTCCCTATCGCCACAGCTGTTTGACAGTGGATACTCGATAAATGTTTGTTCATCTAAATACCATTGCTCCTTATCAAAAAATGAAAAATTTTTGCCCTAGCTGGTTTGGCTCAGCCTGCAGACCAAAGGGCCCCGGGTTTGATTCCGGTCAAGGGCACGTACCTTGGTTGCAAACTCCTCCCCAGCCCAGGCCCTGGTCAGGGCTCATGCAGGAGGAAACCAATCAATGTGTTTCTCTCACATTGATGTTTCTCTCTCTGTCTTTCCCTCTCTCTTCCACTCTCCCTAAAAATCAATGGAAAAACATCCTCAGGTGAGGATTAACAAAACAAAAAAAAAGAAAATTTTTAACACGAATTTATCGAAGAAGTAATCATGAGGCAGATGTTCCTATAGTGAAACTGTCTAAATTTCTAAACTTAAAATAAACAACAAAAAACACACCTGGTTGTTAAGTAGCTATATAAAAACATTTGTATATGATGGGAAGGTCTCTAGTATTTCTTTTGAAGTCTATAATTTTTCAATCCATAATACTATCCACATAAACTGTTATTTTGTTTCTTGGACTTTCCTTTCTGTATTAAAAAAAAAAAAAAAAAGAAGTGTGACTCAGGGTTGTGACTATTTGTTTGTAATTCTTAATGCAACTCTCCTACCCAACCCATAAATGAAGACAAGTTCATCCTCCATGAGTGACTCTGTACAGCAGTACAAGACAAACACACAGAAAAATACCTAAGTCCCCACTTTTCATTCTGTGGTTGTGTGAAGAGAGAGGAAGACTAATCAAAGTAACACTTCCTTTACTACAGGGTCTCCCCCTAGCAGGGCAACAGCAGCTGTTGGGTTCAGAGCCCAGCCAGCTCTACTACTTACTGGGAAGTTCTGGACATGTCACTTTATCTTTCTGTGCTAGTGTCCTCCTCATGTAAAATAAAGCTAATAATAGTACTATTCATGGGGATATTAAATGATTCAAACCCACAAAGCGTTAGGACAGTACCTGACAGTAAGCACCCAATGGTAATTCCTGTTACAAAGCTTGTATTTCCTAGCCCAGTTCCATAAACCATACTGGGGTGGGGCCCCCAGAAGGAGAAAAGGAATCTCCTGAGCTATCTGAGCAGTGACTGCTGAGCAGTGGGGATGCTTCTCAACTTCTAAGAATCTCTGGTTTTAAAGCATATCAACAGCCTCCATCAACCATCAGTGTAATATTCAGTCCCAGGCCCTCTCCCCTCCTCTTTTGACAAATCACTAACTCTTCCTGATTCAGGACTCAAGTTCAGACAGGCCTTCCTTCAGGAAGTATTCAATGTGATCCAAGAGGCGGGGATGAAGTAGAATATCAGAAATGGGAAAGGGCCATTAAAGAAAAAATTAACTAGGTTGGAAATACAAAACATTTAAGGAATCATTCCTGAATTACATGTACTTTTCTGCTCCTCTTCCCCACTGGCTCTGGCTAAATGAGAGAAAGGAGACTAGTGTCTACATGCCAGGCACTGTACTGAGTGCTTTACATATACCACTTCCTGTGATCCTCACAACAACCCTCTGAGACCCACTAGTGTGAAAATAGGAAGAGGTTAAGTAAAGTGACTTTAGTGTATTGATGAACTGATTCTAAATCCAGGTCTCTTCCTGCAAAACAGATGCTATTTCCACCCCAGCACACTGTCTACAATTACTCGGCTCTCTTCGAATGAGACCTGAACCAAAGATCTAAAGATACACCAAAGATCTCTAGATAAAGATAAATGTATCTTTATTTGTCTGTAATTATTTCACTGTCTCTACATTTCATCAACTATATTCTATTTTCCTTTGCAGTTTTACTAAGATGTGAGCTACTGAAATCCCTACCATTTCTTGATATTAAACAGATCTCTCTCCAAATAACAGAATATATACCAGCAAATAACTGTTCGTTAGACACACGTCGGTATGTAACTAACTCATCCTCCCATCACAAGGAGAAAATGAATCGGGATACATTATATACAGGAAGGTAGCTAAATCCAGCTATAACAAGGAGGGGATGCTGCAGAACAGTCAGAGAAAAATCAATAAGCTTTCTTTGCTGCCCAAGGCCAGCAGTTATGTGGCAATGATCACTGGGTTTGATAACTGTCTCTGACAGATAGGTTTTCATGCATTTAGAAATAAATCCAAGGTCAGCTTGGATTGGTTAATTGCTTTTTCCAAAATACATTTAGGTTAATATAAGAGGCTTGAGATAAAGCTATATGGTAAACACCAAAAGGTCACTTATTATAGAACAGAATCACTGAATCGATAGCCAGACTAAGCTCAAGTCTTTTGCTTATCAAACTCTTGTTATTTTTTTGATAAATGTCTGTTGAACACATAAGGTGTTGGATAAAGAAAGACAAGCCATAATGCCTTTTTCTAACAAACTAACAATCAAGCTGGGGAAAATGTTATTTAAATAATCAACTATAAAAAAAACTATGGTAAGTGTTACTGTGCAAGCATTCTGAATAAAGGACTCCCACAGGCGTGCAGAGAAGTAATTACTGTCTCCTGGAGCAGTCAAAAAGGTTTTATGGGTTTGTGGGTGTGGGTGTGTTTATGCTGGCAACCACAACAATAGTGACAACATAAGACATAAAATAAAAGCCTAATGCTAAGTGCCCAGTCGTCCGTTCAACCAATCAAAGCGTAATATACTAATGATATGCTAAGGCCACTCAACCTATGATGTGCACTGACCACCAGGGGGCAGATGCTCTGACCGGTAGGTTAGCTTGCTGCTGGGGTCCGGCCAATTGGGACTGAGCGAGAGGGGCTGGACACGCCCTGGAGCCCTCCCTCAGTCCCTCCCCAGCTGGACAACCTCCCACGTCCCTCCCCGGCCCCAATCGTGCACCAGTGGGGTCCCTTGGACCAGCCTGTGCTCTCTCGCAATTTGGGACCCCTCAGGGGATGTCGGAGAGCTGGTTTCAGCCTGATCCCACAGGCCAGGCCGAGGGACCCCACTGGTGTACGAATTCATGCACCAGGCCTCTAGTAAGACATAAACCTGGCCTCAGAAAAAAACACAGAAATAAGGCAGTAGTACACAGCAAAGTCCAAGAATGGAACAGTGTATGTTGTGGCTGAAATGTATATCAAAGGACTGCAAAACTCAAATGCTTTCAAGGTTCAAATGATGGTCAAAATGTATGAAAGCAAACCTAGTAAGTAGCAACTGACACTCTCCCTGGGTGTCTGAAGAACATGAGGAGGTTGTAGTAAAGCTTGGAACAAGCTTCCCTAGTCAAGAAAAGCAGAGGCTGTGAGCCCCAGCCAATTGGCACCATGGAGAAATTTATGCACTGAAGGCTTCTGATTTTTTAAGTGAAGATAGAAATGCAGATTTCCATGCTAATTTTAAAAGTTCATCCTGATTTTAAGTGTTTACCTAATTAAAAATAATTTTAAAAAGCCCTAGCCAGTTTGGCTCAGTGGATAGAGCATCAGCCTACAGACTGAAGGGTCCCAGGTTCGATTACGGTCAAGGGCACATGCCCAGGTTGCGGGCTTGATCCCCAGTAGGGGACATGCAGGAGGCAGCCAATCAATGATTCTCTCTCATCACTGATGTTTCTATCTCTGTCCCTCTCCCTTCCTCTATGAAATCAATAAAAATATATATTAAAAATAATTTAAAAGCATTATACAAACCAAAACAAAATATATCTGTGGGCTGGCTTTAGTTCGAGGGCTGAGAATCTACAACCTCTGATACTGAATTTGAAATAGAAGAAAAGCTATGAAAAACAGTCTGACGTTTGCTCAAAAAATTTAAAAAGAAACTGCCATTTGACCCAGTGATCCCACATGTAGGAATATGCCCTAAGAAGCCAGAAACACCAATCACAAAGAATATATGCACCCCTATGTTCATAGCAGCGTTATTTACAATAGCTAAGATTTGGAAACAGCCCAAGTGCCCATTGATAGATGAACAGATTAAAAAACTATGGTACATTTACACAATGGAATACTATGCAGCTGTGAAAAAAGAAGGATCTCTTACCCTCTGAGATAGCATAGAGAGACCTGGAGTGTATTAAGCTAAGCAAAATAAGCCAGTCAGATAAAGAAATGTATCACATAATCTCACTTATATGTGGAATCTAATGAATAAAACAAACTGATGAACAAAAATAGATCCAGTGACATAGAAGCATCTACAGCTCATGGACAGACAATAATGCAGGGAAGGCCTGGAGAGGGGACGGGAGCACAGTAGAGGGGGTCAACGGGAGGAAAAAAGGGGGATATCTGTAATACTTTCAACAATAAAGATATATATATATATATATAGGGAGAGGGAGAGAGAGATAGAAACATCATTTTTTTTAAAGGAAAGGTTGGTAATATAGGCTGGGGACAGATTGTGAAGGCCCTTAAATACCAAGCCAACTCTATTGACAATGTAGACAGCATGAACATGAAATGAGATGTGTTGTTTGTGACACTGGCTAATGGTATGGACATGGATTACAAAATAGCGATTGAAAATGGGGTAGACCAGCTATGAGGTAATAACATTTGTCCAGATGAGGAATAAAAATTGAAGAGCTGATGATGGCTTTTAAAGAAATAGCGCAATAATGGAGCAGAAATGGTGAGAAAGAGGGGAGAGCAAAAGATGATGATGGAATGGCACACATGGAGATGGTCAAAGTGTGGGGCAGAGCTCTGCTCAGTTAAGACTCCAATGCTGTGGACTTCTCTTTTGCTTGTTTTTGTCATGGATTTCTCAAAAATCAGAATTACAGTATCATTTCTCTCCCAAACCAAATATGGCTATTATTGCATCAGATTTTTTAAAAAAATATCAGTCTCCAAACAATTAAACAGAGATGCTGTGACGGTTATTTTAGCTAAACCATGGTTAAACTTGCCATGCTATGGGTAAATTAAACGTTATTTCTGAGTGTGTCTGTGAGGGTGTTTCCAGACAAGATTAGCATTGGTAGATACAGTAGATTGCCCTCCATAATTAGGGTAAGCATCATCCAATCTGTTGAAGGCCCACCTAGGACATGAGAAGAAAGAAGGAGGAATTCATCCCTGTTTTTTGCTTCCTGTCTGTCTGCTTGAGTTAGGACTTCTCATCTTTTCCTGCCTCTGGACTGATTGAAACACTGGCTCGCTGGTTCTCAGGCCTTCAGACTCAAACTAAGTCATATCGCTGGCTTTCTTGGGTCCCCACCTTGCAGAAAGTAGATGGTGGGACTTCTTAGTCTCCATAAAAACATGCAAGCCAATTTGTCATAATAAATCTCCTTGTATACATGTAATTTTCAGCTGGTTGTTTCTCTGGAGAACCCTAATACAGATAGATGCTTTCCAAAGATCTAAGGAATTCAGCACATTAATGAGAGCATGAATTCAGTTTGATTAAAAAGAAAAAAAAGTATATCCCAAGAATAAAGGTAACCTTCATTTATAGAACACATAGGTAAGGGATGCCTACCTAGGCTTTGGCATGATCAATCACACAAATACTGACATTTCTGAAATTGTTCCGAAATTGTCCAGTTTCTTCACTTGTTCTTATTTGTATATTTTCTTAAAAAAACAGTTTTCACAGCATTTTCATGAAATAACTTTTTCCAAACATTTTTTGCTTTTACTTAACAAGATTTACCTCTGTATTCTAATTGCTTCGGTTCATAAGTTTGGTAAAAGACTCTTATGTTAGTCAGGATTTTCACATATCTTTTCCTGCCAAATCAGAAATTCACTTCCATATTTTTACTGATAATAACGATACACAACCTGAGTTGTACGTACGACACTAAATTGTGCTGTCCCTACACACCAAAACAGTGAAACTGAGAACTGCTTCCATAAGGATGCAGGTTAGATGGAATCAAGCTCTATAAACATGTGAAGCTGCATCAGCACTCAGAGCTTAGATGCCAGCTATTCTTGTGAGTGCATTTAACCACATCATCTTTTGCCCGGGTCCTCCTGGGTCTATCAAGACTAAAACTACATGATGAGGAGATTTAGCAAAGCCAACTGTGCAGTGTCCATAAATGCAAGAAACAGACAGGAAAAGACTTGGAAGGGCTACAAAGAGAAGGCAGGTTGGGCTAGCACACATGAATAGGCAAAAAACAATGATCTGAAACAAAAATAGACTTTGACATTTTAAAATGTACATTGTCTTTTCTACAAGAGTATCATTCTGCCACCCCGCCCCAAGTTAGTTATGTATTGATTCAATTATACATTTCTGTGTGCCAGAAAACACATATAGCTGTTTGGCAAAAAAATAACTTAATGGATTCATAGGGTGTTACTTTGTACCTTAATGATATTAAAACCTACTATAGAGTGATGAAATGGAGAAGGAAAGAGGATCTAACAATACAAAAATCCTTACCTTTAAGCTTATGCTTAAACTTATACCTTTAAGTTGATGCCACAAACATAAACTATACCATAAACTTAGGCATAGCCTTTTAATTGAGTTTATATACAAACAAAATTATATACTATATAATAAAAGCCTAATATGCTAATTCCAGTCATCTGTTCAACCAATTAAAGCGTAATATGCTAATGATATGCTAAGGCTGCTCAACCGCCTACTATGACGTGCACTGACCACCAGGGAGCAGATGCTCTGACCAGTAGTTTAGCTTGCTGCTGGGGTTTGGCCGATCCAGAATGAGCAAGAAGGGCCACACATGCCCTGGAGCCCTACTGCAGTCCCTCCCCGGCCCTGATTGTGGACCGGTGGGGTCCCTCAGCCTGGCCTGCACCCTCTAGAAATTTGGGACCCCGCAGGGGATGTCGGAGAGCCAGTTTCGGCCCGATCCTGCAGGCCAAATTCGTGCACCAGGCCTCTAATATACATTTATATATATAAATATAAATATAAATATATCAGAG
>NW_005360124.1:12391127-12402756 GCF_000412655.1 Myotis brandtii | reverse complement strand
GGGTCCCCCACCCCAGCCAGGCGCCCGCAGCCTCAGGTCCCTGCTGATCGCTTGTTATGGCTCATTATGGGAACCCCGCGTCCGCTGTGGGCGCAACCACCTTGTGCTATGGGAACCCTGCCGCTGCTGTGGGTGCAGCCATCTTGTGATGGCGTGACGGAGTGAGGGTGGATTTGCACATTACCTCTTTATTATATAGGATGTTAAGGACAATGCTGAAAGGAATATAAGTAAATTGCTATGTAATATCTTTGGTAACACTCCACAAAGAGATTGTTTTTCACTCACTGTAAGCTTCTTGAGTAAAGAGAACATATATTATTCATCTTTTTGTCTCCTACACTACTTAGAACAGCTTCTGCTATGAGTAGGCCCTTGGCAATGGCTACCAAGCTGATAATGAAAATTCTCTATGAAACAAAGTTCTTATTCAAACTTAGCCACCAGGCATATTGAGTACTTTTAAAGGTACTGATATAATGTGGGGAGGGGCAGGAGCTTTACAAAAACAATCTTGGTTTAGTACTCTCCAAAAAAAGTGAGCCCTTAGGTCTTACTTTTACTGAAAAGTAAACAGAATTTGTGTACATGGAGGCTTAATAGCCCCTATAGCGGGAAACTAAGAAAATAAACCAGGTGGAATGAGTAGGGATTGTCTGATGCAGCAAAGAGGAGCAGAAGAAGTGAATGCTGGGATGGTTTTCTTTTGATCATATCAGCATAGGAAAAGGACACAGAGGGCTTGAGCTCAACTGGGTTTCAGTGTGACAAATCACAATACAACTACCACATGATGCCTCCATTATCTCATTTGGATTGCTACTAAAATAAGTTCTATTGTTTATACTAGAGGCCCAGTGCACGAAATTCGTGTACGGGGGTGGGCGGGGGGAGTGGTCCCTCAGCCCAACCTGCACCCTCTCCAATCCGGGAGCCCTCAGGGGGTGTCCTACTGATGGCTTAGGCCCGCAGTCTGGCCTCCCTCTGTGGGAGGCAACTGAGCTGATCAGGGGAAGGCACCGCCCCCATCACCCCCGCTGCTGCTGCCACTGCCGGCCGCCAAGGTGTTTTCATCAACACGGACTCCAGTCCCTTCACCACACAAAAATGACAACTTTCTTTAGGCATTTTCAAGATGTCTCTTTCATAGGATATGACATTTCTGTCTTTCTTTTTTTTTTATCCTCGCCTGAGGATATTTTTCCATTGATTTTTAGAGAGCATGGAAGAGAGGGAAAAACAGAGAAACATCAATGTGAGAGGGACACTTTGATTGATTGCCTCCTGCATGAGCCCTGACCTTGCCCCTGGCCAGGGAGGAGCCTGTAACCTAGGTACATGCCCTTGACCAGAATCGAACCCGGACCCTGCGGTCCGCAGGCCGAGGCTCTATCCACTGAGCCAAACTGGCTAGGGCAGGATATGACATTTCTTAGCCCCTCCAGCAGCGGACCTTCATTTTTTCCTCCAGAAGTGAGGTGGAAAAACCCTAGATCACCTTCTTAGATTCTTATTACGCAAGTTACCAAGAACACTGCGAGTGGCGTACAGGGAGCTTAGACAACGAGCGGTCAGAAAAGGTGTTTCCTCTGCAGCTCACACACAGAGGCGGGACTGCTGGCGCACCCCGGCTGGCAGGCCCTGTTCTCTGTGGGCCTCCTCACCGCCGGGCTGCTGGCAAGCCTGTTCTCTGCTTTCTGCAGGCCTGTCTGCTCACCGCCACTGCGGCCCGTAGGCAAATCCTCTCTGCGGGCCTGCACCATCTGTGGCTTGCCTCACCGGGCAGCAGTCCCTTCCCGCCCACCCGCGCGCACAGCCTCCTCCCAAGCCGTCGTGACTGTTACGGCGTCCTGGCTAATTTGCATATTACCTCTTTTTATTTTACACACACACACACACACACACACACAGAATAGCACTAAAGGATTAGAAAGCAGAGAATCTGAGCTTGTAGCAACCACAGTCCTCTTCTTTTTGGTCACAGAACACCTTCTTCAAATACAATTTAATAAATGACCCCTCTATATTAAAAAAGATAAATCAGAATTGCTCTATTTACTACTCGGTTTTCAGTAGGTGGCTTGGCACCCTGCTTGAGGCACCTCCCATAGAATCACTATGGATGTAAAATTTGAAAACTACTGATGAGTTCAAACTCCTCACTTTTCCGAGGTTACACACCTGCCCGGGCAATGAATGAAAGAGGTAGAACTAGAATCCAGCAATGCCAGCACCCAGAGAGGGTTCTTCCCACTATATTCCATGCTGCTTCCAAAAAACAAAGGAAGATGACAGAGTTCATACTTACCATCTTTGTTCAGCCATTGCTTTCTTGTTCTGTACAAAATGAGCTTGTTGTGGACATACGGTAAAAGGAACTTGACACACCAGCTCTCCACACCAAGTTTGTTTTCAACCAGGACTATGGGGCTCCGGTTATACCTAGCTTCAGGACATGGGATCAGGCCAATTTCATCTCTTAATATGTAAAACATAAAAAACAATTAAAAATAAGAATACTACCTTTTCAATCCTGCAGAGCATTTTAAAAAATCCACTAATTCCTATTTCTTAAAAGTATTATTTAGCTCACCTACTGGATTGGTAGAAATTTTTTAAAACCACCAGATTTTTAATATTGGCAACAGTACAGGAAAATTAGTATGCTATAATCCCCGTTGATTGGAATAAAAATCAGTCTAATCTTTGAATGGAAATCTGAAAATCTTTCAAAATTTTAAATACACATACTCTTTGACCCATGATTCCACTGCTCAGAAATTATACTGTACCAAATTTTTTGAACGGGATGTTGACTGCAACACTGGAAATAATCTAAATGTGTATGAATATAAGACTAGTAAAATATATATGGTTTATCCATGTAGTAAGAGGTGTAAAAAAATGAGGTAGATATGCATATGTTGGTATGAAAAAGGTGCCAAGAGCTATGAAAAAGCAAAATGACAAATATAGTGTATACCATAAAGCCTTTAGTGTAATTTTTTAAAAGAGCTATATATGCATTAAAATTTTTCTTGGAAAGATACCAAGAAACTTTTGGGGTGATAAAGGATTTTATTTTTGTACAGTTTAAATTTTCTAAGCACTTGTATATATTATTTCTATCTTTTTAAAAATGTGAACAAATGTACTTATGCTTGCCTGCTAATAAATGTATGTGGAATGGAAACAAATTATCAGTAAAACTTATTTTGTCATTGAGATATTGAGATTGTGGACCATATTTTATGTTCTTTATAATCCTTTAAACTTAAAAAAAACACACACTAGTAAATGTTAAAACACAAAATACATCTCAGAATTTGATCATTTTCATCAAAGGCATCTATATTCCTCAATCCACTTCAACTCAAGTTGAAAATCTATGTTACAGGCCAAGATTTAGTAAATAATATGTAAGGCAGTTGATTTACACAGTAAATGAACCAGCAAACATGTTTCTGCAAAGCCTGCACACATGCTTTTCAAGTAAGGAAATTACCTTCTTGCTTACATGAAACATTTCTTCTCAAAGAGTATGTCCTTCCCTTAATTAATGAATAGCTAATAAAAATTTTTTTAATAAAAGCTGTTAACAAATAATAACATTTTTAGACTGTCTAAATAGATTTTTAAGATGTTCTTTAAAAACAAAATTGGTTTTCAGAGCTTGTGTATGACATTATCTATTCTGTCCCTGGGGTTCTCCTGCCAAGAAGACAGTTTCATAGATGAAAGAGGAGGAAACATGTCTAATTATAGGTTATAAGAAAAGCCCTCTTTTTTTGTTAGGCCATCAATACAAATTGGTGGGAGGCCGTGGAACACAAAATCCTTCCTAGAAACTCTAAACAGAATAGTTCAAAGGTGACCTGGTTTCTACTGATCACTTCATTAGTGACACAGGGATATATATTAATAAACAAGGGTACTCTAAGGGTTGCAAGTCTCTAACCATTCTTTCAAGCTAACTTAACTTGTAAATATATTTTAAGACCTAAGGCTTTTGTCCTGACAACTAGCTCAGTTGATTCAGAGGTGTTCAATACACCATGTCAATACTATCTAAACATTTTATGAGTACTACTCTAATGTACTGGCTACTGTGCTAGATTCTGAAAATGCAAAAATGAACAAGGTGGTCCCAGATTTCACAGAGCTGATGGTTTTGCTGGGGAGCTGTGTCAGTATCTACACTAATAAAAGAGAAAGATGCAAATTGGCCATACCTTCATGACACCCACCAGCCAATCAGGAGTATGCAACTTAACCCAATAAAGATGGCGGGTTAATTTGCATATGCAGGCGCCGAGTGGCCGGGTGCAGGGCGGGACTGACCCAACCGCTCCGGGCCTCTGGGCAGTGTGGGAAGGTGGAAAGGCGGCTCCAGGCCAGAACGAAGGCAGAAAGGCAGCTCCAGGCCAGAGCAAAGGCGGTGCCAGCAGCCAGGGGAAGGAAGGCCCATTCTTACACGAATCTTCGTGCAGCGGGCCTCTAGTCTATAATAAAATGTTACCACTTTGTCATTCTAGTAATATAAATAAAATTCTGTAGGAATAATTAACCAATGCTGAGAGAGCATCTGAGGGAGGTCAATGTCCAGTACATTGTTTTTGCATTTGTATTTGGTGATAGGACAACTAGCCACATCTAGATCTATACCTGATTAATAATATATGTTAGAATCTCTGATATTTTCTGGTGTTCAGGTTTTACTATATAAAGCAGATCATTTAATAACTAGAATAATAGTAAAAAACAAAAACAACCTCAGTTCAATTATTTTGGAAAGTTTGTTCTGAGGTCTAATAATCACTTACAACACTGCCAAGAACTGCAAAAGTCAACAATATGAATGTTAGAGTAACAAAAATAAAAGAATCCTAGCTTCTGGGTACAGCCTGGTGGTTTGTTTTGTTGTTGTTTGTGTGTGTGTGTGTGTGTGTGTGTGTGTGTGTGTGTGTGTTTTGGGGGGGGGGGTTATTACTTAAAATTCACAATATAAAAAAACAAAACCCTGCCTTGCTCACTATTTATACCCAAAATAAAATGCCCAACTACATGTACCTAAATGACAGAACAGAGCCATCTGCACACATATAAAAAAACTGCACATTGTTTTAGTTGGCTACTGCACTTCCAAGCAATAATTAAAAAACTAAGAATACCTTGGATACAGTAGGTGCTCAGTAACTGCTACTGAAAGGTTGATTATCCTTGCACTTTGGTGATAATATTCAAAATAAATGAAGTTCAAAGAGCATCACTTCTCGATTCTGCAAGAAAACCTAACCACTGATTTCCTTCTAAGGCAGTGGGCTCAACTCCTAGCTCTGTCAATGTGATATATAGAGCATGTCACTTGGTCTCTGTAGATCTCATTTTCCTAACTTTTAAAATGTGGAATTACATTATATGTCTACGTAAAGGCAATGGGCTGCTAGGTCTCCTCTTATCCAACTTTCAAACTTTAAGACCTGGCAGCTTTTCTCACGTAAGAATGAGAACTGTCATATCAGGAAATGTAAAGCACTAGAAAATCAAAAAATTCAAATTAAAAGAGAGGCAGTAATATATAGCGACAAAAGCACTTGATCTTCTGAGGTCCAGATCTCCGCTCTACCACTGACAGTCAATGTGAACTGGGTAAGCCACTTGGCCATCAGTATCCTCATCTGAAATACAGAAATAATACTTTCCCTGCCTATTATGAAGAGCAAATAATACATTGTAAAGAAATGTGGTTGCCCTAGCTGGTTTGGCTCAGTGGATAGACTGTTGGCCTGCAGACTGAAGGGTCTGAGTTCAATTCTGGCCAAGGCCACATGCCCGGGGCTGTGGTCTTGATCCCCAGTAGGGGGCGTGCAGGAGGCAGTCGATCAATGATTCTCTCTCATCATTGCTGTTTCTATCTCTCTTCCTCTCCCTTCCTCTCTGAAATCAATAAAAATACATATTTTTTAAAATGTGGTAACCTGTAAAGTGCTCAATCCTCACATCTACGTTTCTCTGTCTCTCTCCCTCCTTTCCACTCTCTCTAAAAATCAATGGAAAAATATCCTCAGGTGAGGATTAAAAAAAAAAAAAAGCCTGAGGTCAAACTGGAAAGTTCCTTGCTTAACTGATACTGATAAAGTGAGGAAAAGAATGCTAAGCTTTTACCGAGTTATTTGACCCTAAAATACAGTGCTTTGCTGCTTCCTAAAAATATAACAAGTACTTTAGACAGATAGGTAGGTCAGTAAGCTTCCAAATAACAGTGTGCTTGACTTCAAACTTCTATGTCTAGTCCCTTAGGTCATAGTCCACTTTTTTCCCCCCAGACAATTTGGAATTCCAGAATCATTTTAAAATTGGAAGGGACCTCATTTGTCTAGTCTCTCATTTTATCAGATGAGGAAACTGAGGTCCAATAAGGTCAATAGGATTTACCCAAGGTCATTTTGGCCAGTGGCTAAATTAAAAATTGGGACTTCCTTTTCAGAGGGAAGGCAGGCGAGGGAGGGTGGGTGGGTAGCTAGGTGGGGAGAAAACTTGTAATGCATATATGAATAATACATCAACACACACAATAGGATGGTGAAGGCCAGGGGCAGGGGTGGGGGTCGGGCTAGAAGGGGTCAATGGAGAAAAAAGGAGGACAGATATAATACTTTCAACAATAAAGATTAAAAAAAATTAGGACTTCCTAATATTTAGCTCCAAATCCTTGTAGCCACAGGAAAGTGAAAGCAAGCAGGATTTATATTAATTCCTTCTAGATTTCCGGTATTTGAATTCTAATTTTCTACTCAAGAAAAGTTGGAAAACTCAGGGAAAAAACAAGCTAAAAGTCATATGCCATCCCTCTACCACTGTTATATTTGGGCATGTGACCTTTTTTTCTAAATATTTTATAAAGTGGGATTATATTGGACATACTCCTATAATCCTTTTTAAAAATTTAATTCACATTAATAACTTTCCTACTAATTAATATATATTTAATGGTTGCACTGAATGTGCTATAAATATAAAATACATCTCCAGTTATTTCCTTATGAAATTTCTTAGAAATCTTTGAGTTTTTCACTGCCAGCAAATTTCATTCCTTTATATTTATAGGTTTCTAGAAATTGAGATTCCTGGTATTTAACAAGAATATCTGCATTACCAAGGTAATAGGATTTTTAGAGTTGTTAATATTTAGGATGATAATCAAGTTCTAATCTTTTTAAAGAGATACCACAATGCTCACTTTTTAGGTTACCTTCGAACGCTGAGTGTCCCACCACATTTACTTAAAAAGATCGGTATGTCTCTCTGAGTGCTTCACTTCACAATGGGGATCCAGTGCCTTCCAGATGAAGTTCAATGTTCACATAACACTAATATTGACTTTGATCCTCATGTTTAGACAGTGTCTCTTATCTGTACTTTTCAGAAACATCATCCATCAACTGGAGTAGGCCCATTTATTTTTCACAAAATATTGACCAGCTTCCCTTCAAGAGGGAAGGATGGTCCCCAAATACTAAAACCAAACCCTGCAATGTGGAGTGATAAACAGAAAACAGCCCAAGGATTCAGGACAAATCTTTTAAATCTAACATTTTATTTTTGTTTCTCTTCAAACTGGAATTTTTTTAAGAATGACCAAAGGGAAAGTTAGCAAATCTTCTAAAGGAACTGACTTTGTGTATCACTGAAATTATATTACTGACCTTACGTAGAAAACATCTACACAAATTACAACTGTTTATTGAATGTGTATTGTATGCAATATTTTATATCAGGTTTTTCATACACTATTTCATTTATTCTGCACAATAATTTTATAAAGTAAGAATTTTAACCCATTTTAAAAATGAGGAAAGAATCTTGTCTAAGTCTACCCAACTAGTAAATGATAAGCCAAGATTCAAACCCAGGGCTGCCAGACTCCAAACCCAAACATTTTACAACTAACTATACAATTATTTAAATAAACAGATAAAAATCATGTGTAACGAAGGACTTGTATGCATGCATATAAGCATAACCAATGGACATAAGACACTGGGGGGTAGGGGAGGCCAGGGGATTGTTAAGGGCGGGGGGAAAAAAAGGAGACATATGTAATACTCTTTGTAATACTTTAAGCAATAAAACAATAAAAAAAAATCATGTGTAAGAAGACAAGAGACTCTCTGGTTTCTGATTCTTCAGTTCAATTTGCAGACAGACAATCTAAAACTGCCTTCATTACTACTCCCTTCATTGGGCCCTACCCACTACCTAGGAAAGGTGTATTTTCTCTGAGCCAACTTTTATCCATCCCTCATAGCTCAATTTAATTATTTTCTCAGAAAGAGCTATTTTGACCATTTAACCTAAATTAGGCCTCTATCCATGCTTCTTATCCTTTGGGGCTCTTTTCATAATCTCTGTGTTGATTTGTTTAAAGTTCTGTTAGGGCAGGGACCATGTGTGGTGTGTTCATCAATCTACACCCTGCTCCTAGTCCTGCAGACCCAGGACTAGCATTGCAAAAAGAAGTGCTCTTTTGCTGAATGCATATGGTATGAAAGAAATTAAACCACAGTCAGGATTTCCTACATAATCTGGTCCTACTGTATCTTTTCAATTACATTTGCTATCTGGGGTTAGTTTACTGTTCCCTGTGGAGGTCTCTGGCTCCCTATCTGAGATAAATCTTACCTAGTTTTCAAAGTTCAGCTCAAAACCCACCTACTCTAAGAGCCTTGGCCAAGACATTCTATACCCAGCCTCCCTTCTAAGACTCACATAACACTAGCTCATCATACTGCTAGTCCAGCCTTTATCATAAACCACTTTGCAGGGTTAATTTACTGTTCTTACAGGAAGGTCTTAGGTCACCATTTACACCTGTACTGTGTAATACAGTAGTCACTAGGAATATGTGACCATTCTGTATAAATCAATTAAGATTCAATAAAATTTAGAATTCAGTTCCTCATTTGCATTAGCCACATTTTAAGCACTCAATAGCTACATGTGGCTCATAGCTATCATATTAGACAGAACAGGTATAGAACATTTCTATCATCATAGATATTTCTGTGAGTGTCTTGAGTATAACTGTGTTTTATATTCCTTCCTATTCTACACTGTGAAGATGGTACCTACAGCACCTCGTAAACAGTGAGAGTTCAATAAATATTTAAAAGTAATAAAAAATAACCTGCTGGAGACCTTTGACATGACCCTAATTCCATTGTAAACAGTAGTCTTCCGCTTTAGCATAGGCTCTATACATTAATTTACTGTCAGTCCCTGGGTCAAGCCTTCAGTTGTTTTTCCAATAGTAGTCTCTAAGAGTCAACCACAAAAACAACATTCCTATGGTATTTTTCAGTTCATGAAGTGTTCCATATTCACCATTCATATATTTTTTAAGGAACACAGGGATTCAGGTTAAGCCTAATATTTACCCAGTGGCAACTAAGTGTTACCAGATATTGTGTAAGGTAATTTTCCTGTGTTCTCATCAGCCTCACTAGATCAAGAGGAAACTGAGGCTCAGAGAAGGTAACCTATCCACACCTACCACTAACAAAATCCACATATCAACCACTGTATCTTTCACTGTATCTTTGACTCCTCCTGGCTAGAGATCTCTACAAAGTCAATGGAGTTGATGTTGACTAATAAAATTGCAATCTATCTTGTGTTTGGAGAAAAAGAAAAACAAAAAGTAAAGAATGAAAACCTTTCTTTTTTAATACTGAAAACTGTAATTAGGTACTAACTTTCAAGGTAAACAATGCTCCCCCTCCCCTCTTTAACTAGAAATACAGCCTATTTGGGGGGGAGGGGCTAGATTGGGGAAGAAGTATAGACAATTTTGAAAAGTCCAAATTATAAGACATTTTAAAGGATGTATATAGTAATATCATTGAAGATATTATTATTGCAGGAAATATGTACTAAAATATAGCTGAAGACTATTATTGAACAATGGGTTAAGCTACTTAATTTTTCAGCCCTATATTATATATCATTTCAAATGCCCATCTTATTTCATACTTTTAAATCTTGAATGACCCAAATGCTTAAGTGTAAATTATGCATTGATTGAGTACATTCACAAGATTTCACCATAAGAGTATGATTAAAAAAGATATTAAAATCCTTTATAAGTTTCAATAAATGTGATCCAGAAGAATTGGGATGTGTTCCAAGCAGCACTGTGTCAACCTGCCAAGCCAACGAACACTCAATCTGTTTCTTCAAGTATAAAATACCGATGCTTTTCTAATCTACCTCAAAGGCAAGAAACTAAGATGATTACTGTACTTATTAGATTAGACTTCTTTCTAACCTCTGTTATAATCTCTTCAAGAAAAATAACACCAATGATGAGGAAACAGGCCCTTCATTTGTCTGGCTTTTTTTTTTTTTTTTTTTTGATGATGTCTCTCATTTGCACTAAAGCTCTATTTCTGAAAAAGGGACAGAAAGACTGATATACAAGGCATCAAAGCATTCTTCACAAGGCCCAGTCCCCACTATGGTTACTGCCAAGAAATCATTCCAAACGCTCATTCTCAAAGTGTCGGCAGTCACAAGGGGAAAGGAAGTGGACACTGCCAGAGGTGGCCGGTGCGTTTGGAGGCCAGCAGTGTTTTGTTTTTAATGAGGCACAGTTGCAGGTCTCCAACTGTGTGCCACCAGAGAGCAAGGCGTCCCAGGGCTTCTCAACTCTTTTATAAGCATCGCCCGGAAGGAAGAGAATGCTTCACGTTGATGTAGCACCTCTTTTAGGCAAAGAGGCTTAAGGGCTTAGACCACTTAAAAAGAGTAACTCGTGTGTTCTAGTTTAAAGAATAACATATTACACAGAAGAGATAAAGGGAAAATAACACAAAACTGGATTCTATGTTTCTTTTGTGGGTGAGGGATGGGAGAAGAGCTCCACTCCTGCTTCTCCCTCTTTTGTACAATGTAGCTCTCTCTCTCTCTCTCTTTTCCTTTTCGCTTGCTACATACAAGCACAAGTGCCAGAAAGAAGATCGTTTCTCCTATCTCCCGAGTGAAACGGAGAGAAAGCAGGGAAGATAAGGCACTTAAATAGGGCACCGGGGTCTGGATTTTTTAAAAATAAATAAATTGGTTCATGTGCTTGCTCCCTGTTACGATGGTTCAGCTAATGCTAAAAAGTGTCGAGGTTTCATCTACTTTCCATTGGACTCCTCCTGTGCCGACGGACGCTCAACTCTCGAGAATGCTCGGTTCACCTTCAAAACAAAATGTTTCGTCAGAGTCCCTGTGCAACCTTGGGACAAGGGAGGCGAAAGCCAGGAGCAGCCTCCAACTTGCTCCGGTTAGTAAGCTGAGAGGGGTCCGGGCCCACTGAGGACCAGCTGATCGGTGACCCCTCTGACCAGCGGCCGGGATGAGCCTCAGCGGAGTTGTGTGTACGCGGCACAGAGACTCACATCATGTGTGCGCCCGGGTCCCCTTCCCGATCAGGCGGGGAGGCGGACGCCCGGAGGACGTCTTTCCAGGTCCCTGAACTCCTGGGAAAGGACGGGGGCCGGGGGAGCCGCAGAGCGAAACAAACTCGCTCCCCGTGCTTTTCCGAGGTCACTGCGAGGGACGCTCCCGACAGCGGTCCCGGGGG
>NW_005360124.1:12382047-12390634 GCF_000412655.1 Myotis brandtii | reverse complement strand
TCTCCTGGACCCCAACAGTTGGTCAGCGTCCCGGAAGATGCTGCAGATTCAGTGGCAGGTCTCGGTCTTACACATTTTATTTTCATTTCTATCCAGTCGGGGCTGCGGAGTAAGTGGTCCTCAGGTCATCCCCCGTCCCCGCAACTTCCATTCTAAAGGAGTTGCCAGGTCCCGGGAGTCCCCGAGGGAAGTTTCCTTGCGAGTGCAAGTCCTCGTGAGCAGTCAGTACCTTTTGTTTTGTTTTTTGAATATACTTTATTAATTTTTTACAGAGAGGAAGGAAGAGGGATAGAGAGTTAGAAACATCCATCAGCTGCCTCCTGCACACCCCTTACTGGGGATGTGCCCGCAACCAAGGTGCATGCCCTTGACCAGAATTGAACCTGGGACCCTTGAGTCCGCAGGCCGACGCTCTATCCACTGAGCCAAACCGGTTAGGGCACAGTCAGTACCTGTGAGAGCTTATTTGCTTTATTTTTCCAGCTGTCGGGAGGAGGCCTTCAGAGGCGCTCCTGGCAGAATGAGCCCCGATTGGACCTTGTTGGGGGCTTCCTTTTCCTGCGTGCCAATGTCGGCCTCGGAGCAGCCGTCCTCAACCATTAATTTTTAAACAAACTTAACGAATGCATTAAAGGAAAGAAAAGGAAACGTTCTTTGCCAGCTGGATATAGGAAGTAGGAGTTCAGTACTGAAAATTTTTTTTAGGTTTTCTACGGAGTGTGTGGTGGGCCCTTCCTACCTGCCACAGATTCAGCCAACTTTGGATAGAGAAGGTGTGGGAAGAAAAAGTTAGGTTGTTGCCGAGGGTACTGGGTAATTAAGCCCAGGATGGTTGGTTCTGTATTGAACATCTTGTTTTTTTTGTCATTACTCCCCGAACAATACAGTGTAGCAACCATTCGTATAGCATTTACATTGTATGAGGCAATAGACGTAACCTAGAGATGACTTAAAGTCTATGGGAGAAGTGCATTAGACTCAAATACAACTCCACTTTTTCATGAGACTTGAGCACCTGTGGATTTTGGTGTCCGTGGGGATCATGGAATCAATCCCGCCCCTACCAAGAGACAACCGGACTTCATTTTCCGCAAGGGTTGGAGTCCTCTGAACACTGCGTCAGTTTCGGAGTGAGAAAGTCAAGGCCCTGATAGAGTTTGCTTTTGTAACTATTTACCTTGCTGCAAATCATTTTTGTAGGAAAAAAAGAGGATTTCTAGTTAATTTGGATTTTGAAATGCCACAATTCAAACATTATACATCAGATTTTCCTTCACCCTTCTGTAATAGAAAAAAAATCTGCTTTCAGTTCAGTTATTTTTACTTAATCCTTGAAATCTGTATTTTTTTAAACTTTTTTTTAAAAGAAAAGCAAGCTTATTGTCTGATGTAAAGATGTGTGGAGCATTTGAAGTAGGGTTGATTGCCAAAGAATAATTTTGGGTGCAAAATTGTAACACATTGAATGAGAAATGTAAATTAACTATATCCAACAGTCAACACTCCCTGTAGGTATATTTATAAAGGATAGAACTGCTGTTTAGACATTGGCTGGCCATATGTTTTTAATAGAAACGAGCTAGAAGATTCACAAAATTGTAAAAAAGCAAGATGGGACAGGTTTTAGTTTGTAAATCAAACAAATCTTAACCTCTTGACGCTTCTCAGAGGAGGCAGTGCAGTGAGTCAATGTGTGTTTAGATTCCCAAGGCCAAGGACAACTTCAAATATCTTAGTTACTCTAAGAATGTGATACCAGTTCTCAAATGTTTGAGTTAACTGACGTCTTCTTTCTCTTCACTTAATCAAAGCCTTGCATCTTTTCCTAATAAAAGTGAAAAAATAAATCCTGACTTCTGGAGGACAGAGTTCAAAGCAGCACACTCAGAAATATACTTTTTTTTTTTCAAAGACTTTATTTTTTATCTTAAAAATTGATTAATTTTGTATTTCACCCTAATATATTTGACAGGGGTAAAACCCAAACTTTGTCCCTAAATCATGAAATAAGATTGATATTCCAGAAAGATAACTTCTCCTTATAGTTCTGTGTATCCCTCCCCACATACACATACATGAGCACACACCCTCTTTATGCTCATTTGAAAGGCATGAATTGTGTCTCACATTTTCTTCTAAGAGTTAACAAATTGTTTTACTCACTTATTAAGGATCTACTGTATTTATAACTCAAGGTTTTTAGAATTGGAGCATATTAGAGCTGATCCAAACCCATACTTTTGCAGAAAAAGAAAACTGAGGTTGAAAGAAGTTAAGAATTGAAATTCATAATACTTTAGTAATATATAAGAATATGATATTCGATAAATTTAGCAAGATTTTCTTGAAGGACTCAAACATTTATATTCAGGAATCTGCAAAATACATTTACTGATAATAATGAAATATTGCAAATAGCTTGAATGCCCAACAGCAGAGATTGATTGAATTATAATAAATCTATTTGATGAGATATTTTTAGTCATAAAAGTACATTCTAGCTAGAAGAATATATTACCAAACTCTTAGGGGGAGGTATATTTATAGGATAATTTTACTTTCTAAGTAAGACAAAGAACAAAATATAATTTTTATAACTTAAGAAAAGTTTAAAAAGTATATGTTAATAAAGACATGGATATATTTATTTGTTAATTAGCCAACTGTCTCTTGTATATTTATTTATATGATTTTAGAGAGAGGAAGGGGGAGAGAGAGAAAGAGAGAGAAACATCAATGTGAGAAAGTAACATCAACGTGAGAGAGAAATATCAATCAGTTGCTTCCCACATGTGCCCTGATTGGGGATCAAGCCCACAACCTGGATATGTACCCTGATGGGAATTGAAACCACCACCCTTTGGTGTATGGAATGATACCCTAACCAACTGAGCCATACTGGCCAAAGCACCAACTATCTCATACATATTAATTTTTTTAGAGATGTATCGATTTTAAGTTGACCATGCCTCTAATTATTGTTCACATGGCTGTGAATGTGTTTTGACAATCCTTCCACATCTCCCCCTAATCATGCTTTTCATATTTTAGAAGACTATTTGATGATAGGGGAAAGGTAGATATGAAATGACAAAAACAAGTACCAAAACAGCATATAAGATAACCCTCATATATACAAAATGAATTGTACATAATCTATAATAATAAAAGTGCAATATGCTAATTAGACTGGACAGCCGAACGACCTTCCAGACATCATTCTGGATGTCCTTTCGGACAAAGCCATGGCAGCGGGGGCCGAGGCAGAGGAGGTTAGGGGTGATCAGGCAGGCAGGCGAGTGGTTAGGGGCAATCAGGCAGGTAGGCAGAATGGTTACGAGTGACCAGGCAGGCAAGCGGTTAGGAGCCAGCCGTCCTGGATTGCGAGAAGGTTGTCTGATTGCCAGTTTAGGCCTGATCCCGATCAAGCTTAAACTGGCAGTCGGACATCCCCCAAGGAGTCTTGGATTGCGAGAGGGTGCAGGCTGGGCTGAAGGACACCCCCCATGCACGAATTTTGTGCACTGGGCCTCTAGTATAAATATAAACTAAAATGTTAGCAGTGGTTATCTCTGTATGATGGAATTAATTACTGGAGACAGTTAAGACCTATAAATATGCATTCTTTATATTCTTCTGGATGTTCCAGACTTTCTACAATAAAACCTAATGTATGAGTTGAGAGCCCTGGTGGGAAGGAAGACACAAAAGTGGTTTTAATGACAGGCTTCATCCTTTTGTGAAGAGTTGGAGATGACCTTATAATCTGTTTGCATCTTCACTCTTTATTATTCTCCTTATATTACTATATTGTTTATTTGAATTGAATATCATAGTAATGGTGGGACAAAAGTAGGTCTACAGTTGTGAGTATATGAAACAGTTTATTCTTGTATTATTATTTATTAACTCTTGTAGTATTTTCTTTTTTAAAAAATACATTTTTATTGATTTCAGAGAGGAAGGGAGAGGGAGAGAGAGATAGAAACATCAATGATGAGAGAGAATCTTGGATTGGCTGCCTCCTGCCACTCTGGGGATTGACCCACAACCCGGGCATGTGCCCTGACTGGGAATTGAACCATGACCTCCTGGTTCATAGGTCAAAGCTCAACCACTGAGCCATGCCAGCCGGGCTATTGTATTATTTTCATATGAACAACAGTAAACCTATGTTTGCCTCACCCTGTATTATGTAAGAGAGACTTTAAGTAATGCTAAACATGTGCTTACTGTATACTGACTATTATTGTAAAAACACCAAGCTTATTTCCCCATTAAAAAAACTAAGTGCTCAATTTTCAATGCTTCATTATTATATTGATGTTGTGACTAACTATATACTTATAGTATGCCAAGCCTCAAACTGATAACTTTCCTAAAATTTAAAATCAAAGAACTTACTAACAAAGAAATAGGAGAAGGGAAATATAATACTAGTCAAGAAGCCACAATATCGATTTTTTTTAATGAAATCTTAAGAAAAGTCAACAGGAGCAATGTCACATTTAAAGTTTTTATTAAAGACCATTTCAGGAAAAGGAATAGAAATTAATATATTATTTTCAAATGATGACATTAAATTCATGAGAGTTTCGGTATGTGTTTGTTTTCCCAAATACAAAACTTCATATATAATCAAGAACTATTTTGTAAAAAGTCATAAAATCACCCTGAATGCAAATATTATCTTTATTATTATTCTTAGTTGATGTCTCTAACACTTTATTATTCTAAATGTTGAGATAAAAATAGGAAAATACATGTGAAGGCATCTTTAAACTATGAAGCACTATTCAATTATTACTGATTTCTGTGAATAAAGAAAGCATGATGAGTACAATATTAAAAGAATAGTAACTAAGACTAAACTAAATACTAACTTTCAATATGAAACTCCTTTCTAGTATTTCTAAAGAAAATTATTGTACTGCAATTACAATTAATTTCCTAGTTAAAATGAACTTTTTTTTAACCCAACAAAGTTGGTAAATGTTACCAAGATGCTTATCATGAAGATAACATTAAATGACCATTTAATGGTGATATTAGAATCCCTGGAGATACTGTAGTGAAAATACTAGGTTTTTGGTTACATAATAGGTATTTTTTATTGCTGAATAAATTATTTTTTATTTTTCTTAACAGTTATTAGTTCCAAAATGTCATTCTTTTCCTTTGCCCTCTTCTTCCTTCCTACTGCAGAGGCTGGCCCAGGAGACCCATGATGTAGTCTTCAGAGAACAGGAGAAAATGCCTGGAAAAACAAAGTGCCAACCCAGGACCTTGCATATGGAAACAGCTAGGGAGATGGGTATGTCTCTGTGATGCAATGAATGCTCCTCATATACTACTGAAGATGTCAAATTGTTGTAGGGATTTTCTTAGTAATATGGCTTTTAATGGATGACTAAATGAAAGAACTATCCAAGTAGTAGTACATTCTTAGTAGTTCTTTTTATTCTATGATTTGCACATTCTTCAGTATAAATATGACAATGATGAAAACCATACACTTTTTTTTTTAGATTATATAGGTTTCACGTGTACAATTCTGTAATACATATTCTGTAAATTGCATGGTGTACCACCACCCAAAGTCAAATCATTTTCTATTACCATATATTTGCCCCCCTTTACCCTTTACCGTAGACTTAGGTTAAAAAATCATAACTGAAAAAATTTGAAAGGTATTTAAAGCTTAATTTGACATCTTCAGTAACTTCCTAAGAGTAAGGCAGGGCTACATTTCCTCTTCTTCCATCTCATTTCTTAACTTAATTTTTCGACTCAAAAATTATGTAATAAAAATATACCTTATTTCTCCGTTTTTTTTTTCCTGTTAGCATGTTTTAAGCCACCTCTGCCATTCATCAAAATTAACAACAGACCAAAATCACCCATAGGAAGTGATTAATTTTCTTTGTTAATTGTTGAATTATGCTCAAACCTACATTACAGTATTTATAGAGACTGATAGTTTGAATTGTAGGAAGGAATACCAAAGAGTAACTCCCCAAGCAGTGTCTTTCTACTTTAGACACTTTAATTTCTATGGTAAGTCTTTCACATCACCGTTAGTGTGCAAAAAAACCAGTGTAAAAGATGGTGTATTTAGTTTATAGGAGGAGAAGGCTAAATACCACCTCTGAGCGAGTGAAAGTCCAAGTAATTGTACTTATTTATTCCACATATTTTAATCAGTGTTATTATATATAAGACATGTGTTAACTGCTGAGTATACTATGAGAGAAAACAGTTATTATTCTTGCCTTCTTATGGGACCTACAGGCTGATGGAAGAAAAATACAATATTCAAATAAACATTAATATACTAAAAAAAATTGTAATTCATGACACAAAAGGAAAAAGTAAGATATCAGGATAGATAATAACAGTGTGGGGTAAGGGTATATCTTCAGACAGTGTGCTCAGGGAAGCCTGTTCCTGGTGGTGATATTTAAGCTGAGACCTGAAAGGTTAGGAGGAAGCACCTCTGTGAAAAGCAGGGGAAAAGCCTCGCCAGTAGTGGAAACAGCATGTGTGAAGGCCTCAAGGAGAATAGAGCTTGCATAGCATATTTCAGGAATTGAAAGAAGGCAAAACTAATAATTATTTTATACTTTGTACATGTATACATAATGAGCACACACATCTAATTTTGGAATATTTTCTTTACCCCTACTGAATCTGGTTCTGATCCTAAATTTGTCACCTCAGATCCTGTTTCTCTTCTTCTTTCCTTTTAGCATGTTGCAAATTGCTGAAAATTGGACATGATCTATGGGATAATAGAAACTGAGGTTAACTAGGCCTTTAGTGAAAGGTTTTATGTCAATCTGGTTAGGATTATGTTTGCTATAGCTGACGGTATCACAGGATTCAGTTTCCTCAGGTGTATTTTTTCTCTCCTGTTTTCATAAATTGTCCTAAGAATTCCTTCGCAAATAGAACTGTGTCTTGTTACTTTCTTAGTTGTAATTCACTATTATTATAAAACTAGAGCCCTGTTGATGTACTAGTAAGGTGTTGTTGGAGAGGAATTGTTTTATAATTTTATAATGAACTCTGAGTCTTTTGTGGGCATGAGTGTTTGGATGTGACCTTCAGAAATGCTTTTTGGCTCTTCTCCTCTTAGGTGAGATAAGGAGGATAGATAAGGTGGCTGGAGTTGTCTTATTGCCCTTCCCTTGGTCATCGAAGATTCTGGTAACATCATTTCATCTGGAACATTGGCCCTTATTACAGAAAATGGATTTAGTGTATATCAAAATGGTTACTTAACCCACCCTATGACTAAAGTGGGAGGGTATATTTTTGGGGTCATCACTGTGAACCTGATGGGGTTCCTTGAGGTAAATTCCATAAAAGTGTTTGGGTTTCCCTAAGATTGGGCCTCAAGGACTTTCTCAATCATAAGCTAGTCCACACTCAGCCTAGAGGAATTTGTCAAGATGATCACCTCAGTGTTCAAAGCAGTTGAAGGCTCCAGCATTTTTTGCTCCAGATAAGCTGATCTTATCTGTGATTCTCTGTATTTGCCTGTCTCTCAGATTTCTGGGTGAGAGGTTGCTCTGTGATCTTCATTCTCGGATGAGCCTAAGAAAAGTGTTTTATTTTAGTTTGCTTATCTTTTGTCTTGTAACAATGGGACTGAAGACTTTCAAGCTCTTTCCATGTTGTCACTAAAACCAGAAGTCTTCCAAACTTTTTAATAAAGGGCTAAAATAGGACATATTTTAGATTTTGTGGGTTGCATGATGTCTGTTCCAATTACTCAGCTCTACTATTATAGCATAAAATAAAGCAGCTATAGGCAATTCTATATAATAAAAGAGAAACATGCAAATTAGCTGTCCCTCTGCTACGCTCAAGCCACGCCCAAAAGCCACGCCCAAAAGCCAATCCGAGTGACTATGCAAATTATCCGACAAAGATGGTGGTTAATTTGCATACACAGGTGTCAAGGGCCCCAGGAGGCCACAGGGGCCATGGCCACGGGTTCCAGGACTTTAGCTGGTTGGGGAGGCGCGGCTGCCCACGCCTAGCCACGCCCTCAGGCTCCCGGAACTTTTGCTGGTTCTGGAGGTGCGGCCACCCGCGCCTAGCCACGCCTGCAGACTCCTGGGACCTTGCTGGCAGAGAGCAGGAGGTTTGGAGGACTTGGCAGAGCAGGAGACCACTGGACATAGAGCAGAGCGAGAGAGAGGATGGCTTGGAGGGCACGGCTCCCTCTGTCACCCCAGCTTCCTCATCACAGCTGTGGAAACTGACAGCTCATTCACCTGCATCTCAGACCGTGACAGTAGAGAGGTGGGACTATGTCTAAAGAACAACTGTTGATACAACGTAACTCTGCAGCCGAAAGATGCCGGCGTTATCGACAGAAAGTGTCTGCAGAGCAGCGTGCGTCTGATCTTGAAAGAAGGGGGCGCCTGGGACAGGATGTATCTAAACACCAGCTACTGGAAAAACATTGCTCTGATGCCGAAAAACACTGGCGTTATCGACAGAAAATGTCTAAAGACCAAGGTGCCTTTGAAGTTGAAAGAAGGCGGTGGCGACGACAGAATATGTCTAGAGAACA
>NW_005360124.1:12377635-12380585 GCF_000412655.1 Myotis brandtii | reverse complement strand
TTTTTTTTTAATATATTTTATTGATTTTTTACAGAGAGGAAGGGAGAGAGATAGAGAGTTAGAAACATCGATGAGAGAGAAACATCGATCAGCTGCCTCCTGCACATCTCCTACTGGGGATGTGCCCGCAACCCAGGTACATGCCCTTGACCGGAATCGAACCTGGGACCTTTCAGTCTGCAGGCCAACGCTCTATCCACTGAGCCAAACCGGTTTCGGCAGCTGAATGCTCTTTTAAATGATATCTGTAAATTCCGTTTATTTGGCAAAGTAATAGCTAAAATTTATGTCATTGAATTTCAGAAACACGGACTGCCTCACACTCACATATTATTGATATTAGATAATGAGTCCAAATTACGTTCCTCTAATTAATTCCCTTTCAGTGTGCACGAATTTCGTGCACCGAGCTACTAGTCTACATATATAAAAGGCTAATATGCTAAATGTCCCTCCACCTGTCCAACCGGTCGCTATGATGTGCACTGACCACCAGGGGGCAGATGCTTAACTCAGTACAAGCATAGAGAAATCATACTCAAGGTTAAAATCATTCTGAAAAAGATTGTTAGTAGTTATGAGTAGTTAAAGGAAAGGAAAGAAGATTGAAGCTTTCATCAAGAATTAACTCCTTTTTTTTAGTTACTGGGTTGTTAAATATGAGTTTATTCATGTAAATTTTGGCTCTGGTTTCTAGGTCTTATTATTTTTCTTTTATAGTTTTCATATAACTTTGAATTATGCCAGAATTTCAGCAATAGGTCCTAATTCCAAAATCCGTGTCACATCTCAAAGGAACAAGAGGAGTAGAAAACAGAGAGAAGAAAGGAGGAACCAAAGTAGGGGAAACAAGAAGAAAAGAAGTAGGACATGGAAGAGGAAAGGATAACCAGACACTTCTCATTCATTTTGACATAGCAGGTGGACTCCCAACTTTTTTATATAAAATATTCAAAAGTGAATCCTCGGTGTATACATAGTAGATAACAGGAGGACCCTACTCCTGGAGAACTAAAAAGATATATACTATGCAATCTGTGATTAAGACAAAAAATATTTAGTTTTAAATTTAAATAGCCAGGATGGTGTGGTTCAGTGGTTGAGCATCAACCGATGAACCAGAAGGTCAGGGTTTGATTCCTGGTCAGGGCACATGCCTGGGTTGCGGGCTCAATCCCCAGTAGGGGGTGTGCAGGAGGCAACCAATCAAAGATTTTCTCTCACCATTGATTTTCTATTTTTTCTCTCCCTTCCTCTCTGAAATTAATATATTTAAAATTGTAAATACAACCTTTTAATATATTTAAACTTGATTTAAAAATAATACAAATTAATTTTCTCATGTAATTAAAAATTTTGGCTCTCAGCTTATATGAATGACATTTAGTAGAGTGAAGAAATGGGAGAATATGCTGGTGTTGACTTTGTAAGGTCCTGAGCAGGGGGTTTTATGGGAATTGAGCAGATTGGTTGTTAAGACTGGAAGGGAAAAAAGATGAAGAGGTTTGCCCCTGTGGTTATTTTAGGTTTGCTGTACTACTCTGGTCTACTGGGCAACCTCTTTAAGGATCTGATCATGCTAATCCAGAAACATATTAGACTAGGCTCAGGTGATGAGATTCCCACTTCTTGAATTGGTCTGCCTGTACTTATCCTACAGAAAAGTCCTGTTTGAGCCACCAGGGTTGTAATTTTCTTACCCCAAGGCTATTATTGTGAAAAGATCTGCATATATAAAAGCTAAGTGACCAGAACGCTGGAATGACTGGAACAACCAGAATGACTGGCCACTATGACGGGCACTGCGGCCGGCCAATGGCAAAATTGAGGGCCGGCTGGCCAACCTCCCGCAACCTCTCCCTCTAGCCCGGCCCTGCCCCCAACTGCCCTCTCCCAATCAGGGCTGGGGCCGGCCGGTCAACTGCCCACAGCCCCTCTCCCTGGCTGGCCCTGCCCCTGATTGCCCCCCCCCCCCATCTTGATTTGGGGGTGGGGCCGGCCAGCCAACCTCCTGTGACCCCTCCCCCCAGCCTGTCTGGCCCAATCGGCCCTCATCAGGGCAGGCTGGCCAGACCCACCCATGCATGAATTCATGCACCAGGCCTCTAGTATTAATATAAATAGAAGGCATTGCTTAAGCCCTACTTCATTGGTTTGATGAAGTTTGAGGAAAATAGGAATAAGTCAAGTGTGTTGAGGATCAGTCATTTCACATTTATAAAGCATAAAGCTTATTAAAGGTTTTGAAGTGAAAAGATAGTATATGAATACAAAACCATTGTTATCACTGGTAACATGTACAGATATCTTGCCAGTGTTTTTCTGATTCAGACTATTAAGCTTCATATTAGAATGTGATAAAAAGATAGTCATTAAAAAGACCTTGTGAACAGGCAAAGCTTGAAAAACAGTGACTAAGGAAATTTCACCCCCAAAACAATCACATGTTAGGGCGCTTTTTCCAAATGATAAGAACAAAGTTAGGATGTAATAATAGTCATAGTAGTTGAAATTTAATTGAGGGCTGAACATTTATTAGGCAATATTCCACCCACTTTCAATGTAGTTATTATCTTATGTAATTGTTACAAAACTCCCCTGCAATAAATACTGTTTTATTCCTGTTTTATCAGTAAGGATTAAACAAACCAAAAATTCCACAGAATGTACTGGTGTATACAAAGAGAATGAAAAGCATCTGAATTTGAGAGTGTAAGAGTTAATCTCATACATCCCAACATGAGGATGTTGAAAGGATTTAGTAGATACAGAAGACAATAAAGTTTATCTACATATATAAAATCCAAGCAACTGGACCAATGGAACAACTGGAACAATCGGAACAACCAGAACAACCTGTCGCTATGACATGCACTGCGGAGGCCAACCGGCCCCATCAGGGCCCCGATCGGCCCCCAAACCTCCTGTGGCTCCTCCCCCGGGCCTGGCC
>NW_005360124.1:12361826-12377624 GCF_000412655.1 Myotis brandtii | reverse complement strand
CAGGGTCAGCCGACTGACCTCCTGGTGCCGCCCCCCAGCCCCCCTGCTGGACCTAGCCCCAACCACCCACCCCTTCGGGGGATGGGGTCAGCCAACCTCCCCCCACCGGCCTGGCCCAATGGCCTCCATCGGGGCAGCCGGCCGGACCCCACCCGTGCATGAATTTATGCACCGGGCCTCTAGTAAAGTTATAAAGAAGAAAAAAGAATAGTATAACAAAAAAGCATATTTGTAGACTCAAATAGACTGTCATCTTAGCTTAAGGAACTCTAAAATAACAAGCTGTCTTTTGCTTGTTTTGTTAACTTACTGCCAGTGGGTGTGTTGAAATGCTTTGAAATTTCTGCAGCACCTGTGCAGCAGAGAAAGAGGTCTGAGCTCCAGGAATCTCTGTCTCTCCCTCAGATTGGCGGCACAGACCTGACGTCTTGGTTGCACATTTTGTTGCTACCACTTTAAGCATGAGTAAAAGAAACACGCAAGCAGATGATAGCAATGGTGGTCATATTTGGAGCAATAGCTATATGCTATGCTTTGTATAGCACTGAGCTTAACACAGATCTTATTTACCCTTTTAAAATTAACTTCTATTTTCCTCCCATTACTTCAAGAAGAACTCAAATAGCGGTCAGTAATCTACTCGCACTTAGCTGGATTGGTTTCAGATTGCATGGCTTAACTGTGGCTTTCTGTAAAATAGGGACTTAGGTACCACAGGGGTCCACATGGAGCGATCACAGGCCACAGAAAAGCATTTAATAGTTATATGTAATCAAATTTATGAAAACTCACCCAGAAAGGCACCTCACTATTTATAGGAGTGCTATAACAAATCTTTTGCAAACTAGAGAACCTATTTGTAATGTAAAATCTCTTAATATGTCTACTTTTTTTAAAATAACTTTGTTTGTTTGTTTTTAAATATATTTTATTGATTTTTTTTACAGAGAGGAAGGGAGAGGGATAGAGAGTTAGAAACACTGATGAGAGAGAAACATCGATCAGCTGCCTCCCTGCACACTCCCTACTGAGTATGTGCCCGCAACCAAGGTACATGCCCTTGACCGGAATCAAACCTGGGACCTTTGAGTCCGCAGGCCGACGCTCTATCCACTGAGCCAAACCTGTTAGGGCAATTTGTCTACTTTTAAATTTGAATTTTTGTGTATATGTGGTCTTCATATAGTAAGACACTTATGAAATTTCTGAAAGCCCAGGTAAATATAAAACAATCAAACATAATTTTCACTCACTCATTCAACACTGTGAAATGATGCCATGTACTAAAAGCACTGTTCCAGGTAAGAGGGAGGGCCCTGGTTTAGTCCATTAATGCCCCTAAAGTGTTCAACTGAGGCTGGGGAAGAGAATTCTGATGTGTTAAATATTTTTTACTTGGAAAGTGAAAAAATGAAATAAGCACTTCCCTTCTATAATACAGCTATTCATTGATTTCTTGAAAGCAATGCCATAGATAATTATTTTGAAATCTCCTTGCATATAACTCACAATACAATAATGTGATGAATTTGGATTGTCACAAAATATCATGTTTTAAATGATAAGAACTTGGTAAGTCTTAGGAAGCTGAATGTACCGGAGCTCTAAACTGTACTTAAGAATCTGAAGAGACCTCAGATTCTCGTGTTCATGCCGCCCCCTTTTCAGTCCCAACCCTTCCTTTGTGTGTTTTTTTGTTTGTTTTGTTTTTTTCCAGAGGAAGGAACTCATGTTCAGAAAGTATTGAAAGCAGCTGAAATTGGAACCAGCCAGGTCATTTCATCTCAGACTTTTTAGCTGAATGATTCCATTCCTCCTCTTTCTCAGTTAGAAAAATCTATATAGAAATGACATATTTTAGGGTTTGAGGGGTGTTCTCTTGCTCCCTTTTAGTCAAACTTGTAAGCAGAAAGTATGGTGGCAACAGATGATGGATGGTAAAAAGAATTTATGCAAGGATAGCGGAACAGACCCCTCTCCGGGGTCAGGTCCCATCAGCCCTTGACTGACCTAGGGTCCCCCTAAAACTCTGCCCAGCCACTCGGAGATTAGGCTGCTGGGCGGGCGAAACTACAAGTCCCAAGATGCAGAGCCTTCTTTTTCTATGAAGCCCGGACGCCCCCTCGTTCCATTCTGGGAAATGTAGTTTCCTTTAACTCGGGCAGCAACACTGTCTAGGAAACCTGGGTTATTACGTTTGAGGGCGCCCTCCCTCCATTGACCCCGCCCCAGGTTGCTTAGGAGTTGAGAGACGCCGAATCTTGGTGTGGGCTCCGGGCCGAACCAGTGCAGAGGGAAATCTGAGGTCTGCGCTGCGAGGGCGGTCATGGAGAACTTTGGCAGCTCCCGCCACGACTTGTGCAGCACTAGGGGATACCAGTTTGAGATTGGACCCCCCGACGTGCTGGAGCGCAAGGGCTCCCTGACCCTCCGCTCCCGTCACAAAAAATACTCGAATCCGGTGTTGGTGTATTCCTGGTGAGCGAGCTCTCCCAAGTTCCCCTTTCTCTGGGTCTGGGAGAGGGAGAATCGCGGAAGAGATGGGGAAAGGAAGGAGAGTAATAGAGCGAGGACAAGGGTGGAGAGGATAGAATAAACAGAAGAGGATGAGAACAGAGGAAGGGAACAACAGAGAAAGAAGGGGAAAGAATGAAGAGGTGGGAAAGAAAAGGATGAGACAGAAATGGGAGAGGAGAGAAGAGAAAAGCAAGGGAAACATCTTCAAAGGAGAAATGGGGAGGGTAGGAATGCAAATTGGGAACCGAGGAGAAGATAGGAGAGGAGCGCTCTGGACGAGTGGCTCCCCAGCACACACCAAGACCTGCTGCAGCCCGTGTCCTGCCACCAGGGGTCATAGATCACCCAGGTGCAGGATGGACCGGAGGGTGTTTGCAGAGGCGTGGAACTCTGGTCTCTGAGACTAGTACTTGCTCACAAAAGCAGGGCATTAGGAGGAGGCCAGGGGACAGGAGAGAGATGTTTGTTCAGAACATGGCTTCTAGGACTGTCATTTGGCAGTAAGGCACACTGAATAACTTGAAAGACATCCCTAAATATCACCTAGGGCCTAGCCTAGGTGATAGGCTCCTATTAGGCTCCTAGGACTCTTCAGACCAGAGACTGCAAACTGGTATTTCCCACTAAAGGCCAACAGTTTGTTTGGCATGCCCTGTGTTTTCATTTTTAAATAATTGCCCACATTTAAAACCAGGACGTTATACATAAAAATGCAGGATTATGTCTTTCCTTGGAAAGCTGAAAGGATTTTATTCTTCCTGGCAACAATGAATGTACCACTACGGAAGATAAGAGTTCTCTTTGTTAATTGCACTCATAAAAGTTCCTGCCTGGTCCCAGAAGGCATTCGCTTTACTTCCTTTGCCTTAGCCCTTGGGCTTTGAATTCACTTAGAGATTATCTGGTTTTATTAACTATTGCAGTAACCAATAGCAAAACCATAACATATAACTGGGAGAAAAATGGGGACTTTTAGGGCAATTAGGATTCTGTATTTGGAATTCTCTGGGGGAGAGCAAAAAGAGTAAGTGAAGTCATCTTCTTTATACTTTTGCCATTTAAAGATGATTTTTGACTTAGCCCTAAAGCTAAGCCTTCCTTGATCCCATTCATTCATGCAATGTATGTGAGCCCTGTAGCTTCTGTCTTGCAAATTTTTCACACCTATTCCTTACTTTTCCAAAGCCTTATTTTTTTTTCTCATCTCCAAAATCTGCCTGCTTTGAATTCAGTGTGAAAGTTTATATAGATTTGAAATCCAAAGCTACATTGGGAAACAAAATCCTCTTTTAGCTTCATACAGGGCTTACCTCATGGCCCTCAAGCAAAAGCACTTAGCTCTTCCATGATTCTGTTACTCCATAAGGATTTAAGTTATGATATAAATCACTACTAGAAATTATTGTTACAGAGAAAGGTCTTTTCAAGTGGATAGTGCTTTGCACTTTTCTCCATTGCTCTGAGGAGTTGCCTTGTGAACATTGTAGACATCAATAGCAAAACTACAGAAGAACAGAAATGAGAAGGATGTGAGGAATTTGGTGCGGAGAAGGGTGGTATAACACTGAAAGTCATCCTGGCCACTTCTGGAAATGTAGAGAGATTTCTCATGCTGTTGATTTTAGAAAGACGGTTTGGGAGCAGGAAGAAATAAATTCAGTCCAATTAATAGCTACATATTGGAGATGCAGAGATGAATAAGGAGATTCAATGAGATAATTTGTATAAAGCATTTAGCACCATGCCTGGCACATAGTAAGCAGTCAATAATATGTGGTATCTAGTAATACTATTTATTTAGGATAACATAATGGTTAAAAGTGTGGGCTCTAGGTTGAACACCAACTTTGCAGCTTGTGATATGGCAAGTGATACTCTGGGCCTCTGTTTCTGCGACTGTGAAATGGGCATGATAGGATTCTAGTAAGATTAAACACAGTGTTGTATGTGAAGCTCCTTTTTAACATATAGCCTGCCACATAGTAAGCACAGTAACTGGTATATACATACATAGGATATTTCATTGACCTAAAGGAAGTTCATAGGCCAGTAAAAGAAAATGTCAATCTTATTTGTGCAAAATAGAGATGAGTATAAGAGGCAAAGGGAACAGGAAGGGAAAGTTAGTGTATGTGTTTGTGTGGGGGGGCGGGCAAGGGGGTGGTTTCCTGAGCAGGGTTTAGAAAGAAGAATAAGAGCTTCATAGGTAAATAAAAGAAAACAGGTAAATGCAGTGGATTAGCAAGCAGCAGCATAGGGAAATAGAAGTAGTTCTCTATAGTTGGCAAATACAGTTGATACTCATTTGTAGGTTTTGTATTTGCAAATTTGTCTACTTGCTAAAATTTATTTGTAACCTTAAGTCAATGGTCGAGGTGCTTTCATGGTCATTTATGGACATGTGCAGAGAGGCAAACATTTTGAGTTACTGTCTACACACATTCCCAGATGAGGTCAGACAAAGTGACATTCTGCCTTCTTCTTTTAGCACTCATGGGAGCAGGTATTCTTTTTGCAGTCTATTTAGTGCCACTTTTTTTTTTTTTGCATCTTTGTGATTTTTGAAGGTGATTTCTTGTTAAAACGGTCCTGAAGTATAGTGCTCAAGTGCTATCTAGTGTTCCTAAGTTCAAAAAGTGTGTGATGTGGAGAAAATTATGTGTTACATAAGCTTCATTCAGGCATGAGTAATAGTGCTGTTGGCTGTAAGTTTGATGTTAATGAATCAACAATGTATATTGAATAAGGTGTCTTTAAATAGAAACACACATAATACCAGGTAATATTTTGATTGGTTTATGAAAATGGCTCACAGGAAACAAACCCTATATTTCTGAGCTGGATGTACTGCGGGTGCTCTTCTTTTCTTCCATATCCAACCAGTTACCAAGATCTGTCCTAAAAACAAAACAAAACAAAACAAAAAACTGCATAAAGTTCAAATTGTATAAACTTCCAAACAAATGATGTCATTGACCATTTTGTTCTTTTGCATTCTGGTCATATTTGTTTGGTTTCTACTGACTTATTTTAGTACATATTAAAGCTTTTATTGATTTTTATGCTTTTATTAAAGGTTAGCACTTGCTACTTATAAGACACCATTTGAGTGGCCTTTCAACTGAGTATTTGATTAAATGACTATATCCATGGGTTTGCAAAATAGAATTGGTGTTTGGAAAAAATTTTGACTTACCTAGTTTAAACTTTTGGGTGATTCCCGTTTTCTGTTTATGTGGCATGTAATACAAGTCTGCTTGACTTCACTACACATATTTAAAATGGTTGTGTATAATGGATGTGATAAAGTGATATACCCGGAATGGTTGTTAGAGGTATTACTGGGATGAGACATTGTCTAGGAGCCATCTCTTCCTTGCAGCTGGAGTGATAGAGAGCCATATCACCTGCATCTCACCTTGATGCTTCTGAGTGAGAGAAGCCTTTTCTAGAGATTACTCTTCTCTAGTCATTTCTGTAGTATTTATGGAGCTATATCATCAGATGATTTCTTCAGAAATTCTGAATTGAGGAAAAATTTTGTCTTGGGATATCTTCCCACTCACAGGAATAATGCAATACGAAGAACCAGAACAACTATACTTGTCTTTAATAAATTCTCTGGTGTGAGACTATTTATTTATTTATTTATTTATTTTTACTCTTCCCTTCCTTGTCCAAATCAACATTCAGTAATAAGTGATGATCATTTAAAGCAAAAAAAAAAAAATTATTTGAGTTCCCTTGGAGATAGTTCATGTTCTGGTCTCCATGGTGACAGAGTTTTAAGAGTTCAGGTTAATTTTATGCATTTGTTATTTCAATTACTTTTCTCCCCTGCCTAAAATAAAGAGCCAAACCCCACCCTGTAATAGGAAGAAAACAGAAAAAGAGGAAGAAAAATAAAATATGGTGATAATTGTGGGATAGGGATAGCGTGAATCCATAATAAAACCAGAGTTGATTTTCACAGCCATAATTCTGATGCAGCAAGATAACATCAAAACATTTTTGGGCATCTCTGCATAAGCGAGCTTAAAGAGGTATAATGCATTAGACTTCTGATTAGAATGGTAAAGCATTTAAAATGGGTGCTAAGCTGTGCTTTCCCTCGTTTAGTGCAGGACTTAGCAGGGACTAACAGGTAATAAGGAGATTTTGAGTTAATATAGGGACAAATTTTAAGATCACTCTATCTGTCCCATGTTTTGGAGCTTCTGGGTCTTTTTGTTGATAGAAACCTAAGAAATTCGAGCCTTTTATTTCTCAACAATGCCCAACTTTCAAGAAAAATATCTCCCTCAGCACTCAAAAATTCCATCTTGTTAGAAGTTAACAGCAACGCTTTTTTTTCCTTCATACTCTTGGCACAACAGTCTTAAATGTTCCCAAGGCAAAATGTAGATGCCTCTGATTTATTAGTGCGAATGTTATCTTAAAGAGTTAAGCAAAGAAAAGTACAAAGATTAATATTTCAAAAAACAATCTTACTATAAGTGAGCAAAAAAAGGCAGTACATATTGGATTCTTTTGTCAAAAGATGTGTCTATATGGCATTGAAAAGAGACTGAAAGGATATTCACCATGTAACACAAAATATTTACAGCTGAATGGTGGATTTATGGATTATTTATCCTTTTTTTCTCTTTGCCACTCTACATTTTCCATAAGGAACTTGTATTATTTTCATAAAAATAAATTAAAATTACTTCAAAAATTTTTTATATCATTGTCTATGTATCTTCCCCTGGAGCAAACATTTCCTAAATGGTCAGAATTTAAACACAATACTTCATCTCTTTCAGAGTCTGAGTCATTCTTCATAGTTTATTATGAGTCTTTTTAAAATATCTTTTTAATTGCTAGTTTAAGTTGGATGAAAAGGATGATGCTATTCACATTCATTTGGTTTAACCGCCCTTTCATTCTGTGCTCTATAATGGTAGATCCTATGCTACGGTTATTTTTAATCTAGTCCTACGTTCTTATTCCTCAACATACGCACATACCCACAAAGGCTTTTGAATGCAGTCGTGTTTTGTGTGTGTGTGTGTGTGTGTGGAGGGTGGGCACCTTATTTTCTATATTTTCAAGATAAAGCCCAGGAGACTGCCTCCTTTTGTCCTGACTACATTTTCAATGCTACTCTCGTTTATGAAGTGCCAATCAAATTCTTTTCCTAAACACTTGTGGTTATAGAATTGCTGTGCCTTGACCTTTGTGTGAGGTTTTGCTCAACTTAACTATCAATGGCCAAAATAAAACAGGTTTACTTGCAAGGCAAAGTATTACAGGACAGGTATTTTCCTACATGGGTGCTCTTGGATTAGGAAATATCATTGCTGTATATGAGTACCTCTGCCTGAGCCAACCACCTACTCTTGGGACCATTTCCCACTAGGGCCCTAGGAGCCACCAGAACCCCTCATAATTCTGCTGTATTTCTTTCTTTCATAGACAGTCACAAGTACTTTTTCGCCAAGTCTTTTTTTTTTCTCTTACCTCACTGATGATCCCTTCTAGTTCAGGGTGTGGGGAGTGAGGGAGAAGGTAGGAAGAATGTGGGGCTCAGTGATAAGGAGAGGTTCAGTCTGTGAACACCGAGACTAAGCTCAGGATTTTTAATAGCAGTGGAACTGGTATTAGGTAAATTTCTCTGAGTTGGCTTGGGAAGCCACCTCACTGGCACCATTTTCTGTGTGCACTGGTCAGTCTTCTGGTTGCAAGTGACAAATACTAAGCTTGTACTAGCCTTAAAAAGCAAGAGAATGAATTAGCTCATGGTATTCATAGAATGGTTGATTACCAGATGAGAAGGGCAGGGATGCAGTTCAATCTTAGGAACAACTGGAATAAGGGATGCAAATGCAGCCAGGTCTCACTTCATTTTTCCTCTCTCCTCCTCTTTGTGTGTTTGCTTCATCTTATTCATTGAAAATTATGGGAAACATGACTGCTCCAGTTCTGGAATTTATACCTACAAAGAAAGATTGATGTTAAGGTATTTTCAGTTTAGAATCTACAAATCCCAGGTCAGATATCCATTCCAGGGCCAAGTATCTGTTTGGGCTCACCTGACTGGGCAAAATTAGGTGGAAATATGATAGCTCTGTATTGGGGTGAGGTAGACCAACCCAGAAGAAAAAAAAGGCTGGGCTAGCAATCCTATAGATGTCTACTATATCCCATCTTATTCTATAGATATCTACTGTATCTCATCCTATACTTATAGATGTCTACTATATCCCATCCTGTCCTATAGATGTCTACTGTATCCCATCCTATCCTATAGAGATCTACTAAATAACTAAATAGTTACTACAGTGGAGAATGAATTCCGGATTCCAAAGACCCAATTTTATAGCAAAAGTTTAGAATACAATCCATTAATATATTGGGGACTTTCTGCATTTGCTGTTATTTTGACTTTAAACTATGTTCTGCCAACCCCCAGCCAAACCAGTACCAACTCAATGCAGTTTTAAAAATTTGGCCTTAGACTTAATGAGCAAAAAACAGAATCTTGTATAGAGATTAGATGAACAGATCTTTATGGTGTTTTGAAAAAGTTCTGAATAAATTTGAATATTGTGTTACTGTTGTGTTTTTTTTTTTTACTCTTTATTGTTGAAAGTATTATATAGGTCCTCCTTTTTCCCCTATTAACTTCTTCCAGCCGCTCCAGTCCCCTCCCCCAGGCCTTCATCACCCATTGCCTATCCACAGGTTAGGCATATATGCATACAAGTTCATTGGCTGATCTCTTCCCCCCCACTCCCTCCCCTGCCTTCCCTCTGAGGTTCAACAGTCTGTTCATGCTTCTGTGTCTCTGGGTCTATTTTTGATCATCAGATTATTTGGTTCATTAGATTCCACATATGAATGAGGTCATGTGATAGTTATCTTTCTCTGACTGGCTTATTTGGCTCAGCATAATACTCTCCAGGTCCATCCGTGCTGTTGCAAATGGGAAGAATTCTTTCTTTTTTATTGCCACATAACATTCCATTGTGTAAATGTACCACAGTTACTTTTATCCACTCATCTGCTGATGGGCACTTAGGCTGTTTCCAAATCTTAGCTATTATAAATTGTGCTGCTATGAACATAGGAGTGCATATATTCTGTCTGATGAGTGTTTCGGGTTTTTTAGGATATATTCCTAGAAGTGGGATCACTAGGTCAAATGAGACTTCTATTTTTAATTTTTGAGGAAACTCCATACTGTTTTCCACAGTGGCTGCATCATTCTGCATTCCCACCAGCAGTGTACTAGGGTTCCCTTTTCTTCACAACCTCACCAACACTTGTCATTTGTTTATTTGTTGATGATAGCCATTCTGACAGGTGTGAGGTGATATCTCATTGTCGTTTTGATTTGCATCTCTCTGATGACCAGTGACTTTGAGCATTTTTTCATATGTCTCTTGGCCTTCTGTATGTCCACTTTGGAGAAGTGTCAACTTAGGTCCTTTTGCCCATTTTTTAATTGGATTGTTTGTCTTCCTTTTGTTGAGTTGTATGAATTCCCTATATATTTTGGAGATTAACTTCTTATCATATGTATCATTGGCAAATATGTTCTCCCATGTAGTGGGCTCTCTTGTTATTTTGTTGATGGTTTTTTTTGCAGTGCAGAAGCTTTTTATTTTAATGTAGTCTCATTTTTGTGTTACTGTTTTTGATAGACACCAATCTCTTATAACTTTTTCTTTATTTTGAAATACAAATTCACTTTAGTTGTTATTAGTCACATCATGTGTTTTTATTTTGTCTGAGTTTTGAAGTATTAACAAAAATAATAAATTGGTAGAAAAATTATGTTTCTTTGTTAAGATGTTATATCCCCAATCTGATTAATATAATGTCATTTTATTTATTGCAAAGAATTTAGTCTCCTTTTATAGAAAGTGGTAGAAAGAGTATTTTGAAATTAAAATATATGTATGACTTGTCACAAGTTTTTAAACACTTGAAAAAAAAACGCTGAGATGCTAAGCTAGGAGCCAGAAACATTACGTGAATTTTTGCCAAAAAAAAAAAAATTATTAAAAAAATGTTCTCTAAGGAGCTCTTTTTTTTATTTAAAATATTTTAATTAAATTTATTGAGGTGACATTGGTTAATAAAATTATATGGGTTTCAAGTGTACAATTCTATAATACATCATCTGTATATTGCATTGTGTGCCTGTAGTCAAATCTTCCTTCACCATATATTTGGCCCCTTTTACCTTTTACTACCCTCACCCTCCCCTCTGGTAACAACCATATTGTTGTCTCTGTCTATGAGTTCTTGTTTGTTTTTCTTGTTTGTTCATTTGTTTGAAGAGCTCTTTTTTATTTTTATTTTTTATGTTAATCCTCACCCAAGGATATTATATTTTCCCATTGATTTTTAGGGAGAGTGGAAGAGAGAGGAAAAGACAGAGAGAAACATTGATGTGAGAGAAACACATTGATTGGTTGCCTCCTGCACAAGCCCTGACCAAGGCCCCTGCTGGGGAGGAACCTGCAACCAAGGTAGTGCCCTTCACTGGAATCGAACCCGGGACCCTTTGGTCTGCAGGCCAATGTTCTATCCACCAAGCCAAACTGGCTAGGGCAAGAGCTCTTTGCTCTTTTTTAAAAAAGCAAACGCACTTTTGCTATTATGTAAGAGGGAGAGAAAGGAAGGGAGGGAGAGAGAAGAAGAGGGGGGGGGGAGAGAGGCAGGGGAGAGAGAGAGAGAGAGAGAGAGACACAGAGAGAGAGAGAGAGACATTGATGTGAGAGAGAAACATTGATTGGTTGCCTCTTGTATGCATTCTGACTGGGGATCAAATATGCTGGACAGATGATATATTATGGATTGTGTATATGAAACCTGTATAATTTTGTTAATCATTGTCACCCTAATAAATTCAACAGGACTAAAATAAAAATAAAAACCCTGAATCTCTTTAGCCTTACTTTTTTACCATCCAGAGTATCTTTGGTCAGTCAGTATAAGCTGTTTCTGGAGGGGAGGATCAAAGAAACCCTAAGAAGTATTCTAGGATTTGAAGATAATTGAGATCCAGTTGTCTGAAGATAGGGTGAGAATGTCCTGATCCTGATTGGAGCAGGACAGTCCTGGTATCACTACCAGTGTACTTAGTACCTCATTTCCCTCTTCAAGTGTCCCAGGTGGGATAATCAATTATTGTGTCACCTTACTTAATACATGTCCCTTCAGCTGTTTTCACAGTCATGTGTTTGGCAGTTAATCAGACTGACGTTTATTTAATGTTTATACTATTAAGATCGTTTTCACAGTCATGTGTTTGGCAGTTAATCAGACTGACAACGTTTATTTAATGTTTACACTATTAAGATCAGCAAAGGCTCCAATGGCAATATTCCTTTTGTTCCCTCCCGCTATTCTCCATGGGGCCTCCTATTCTTGAAGATTTTTTGTGAAGACAATTCATAATAATAATGGGTCATGTTTACATGCCACTCAATGTATGTTGAGTGAAGAAAATTACTCCATCAAGTGGTTTTTAATTTGAGTGCAGTTTAGGCTTCAAATTCTGTGGTTTCATGGTTATAGATGTACAAATCACATACAGCATGAGACGCATTGAAAAACAAAGTCTCTCTTCATAACTTGGAAATGTCACAGTACCTCCCAAGGACTTAAAATTTCACTTATGACTCTGCAAGGGAATCTAAAAGTGTTCATTTGTCAGTTGGTACATTCATACACCAAATAACACTACCTTAGCATGTAAATCATTTGTCCATGAAATCTTTAAAGAGGATTGTCAAACATTTTTTTTGCAGTCTTTGATTTTATTGGTTTTGTGCTTCTGATGTGTCAGAAAATATAGCTGACTCTTGAGGGCAATTTTCTTTTAAAGTTTTAGGTAGCAGATGATTATAAAACCTAATTTGGGTTAGATTTACATCAGAAAGTACAGTGGCTGAAAGAGTACTTGTGAACTACATTAATAATTCTAAAATTTAAAATTAATGTATTCTGCCATCTGGAGTCTTAACTAAACATTTTTAACATCTTTGAAATCTGCAAAGAAAATATGTCTCTTGTCAAGTAACCAGAAGCTAGTATTCAGATCGAATTTTCATTGTTCTCATGTCAGATATTGCTCAGCTTCAAACCTCCTTTGCAATCAATGTTATGCATATGTATGTTGACAGTTTTCCCATTCAGCAAGTAGATTTATAATTCCTCCTGAGACACGTTTTTGCTGCAAAGAACTAGCATCTCTATATGCATAATCACTCCCTCTTTATGTGTGCTTTTACAGAGTGAGCTGGGATACTCTTTATTTTTATGGACACATTTGAAAGCCACTGCTCTCAGCATTTGTATTAAGATTACAGTAACAAAATGTAAGAACATTCAATCAATCATTTAAGATTTAATAATCATTTACAATGTGTTAGACTATGTTAGGCACTGAGATCACAAAGATGAATATAAAATAAACCCTGTGTCTAAGATGCTCTTAATGTAATGAGAAGGAAGATTCATTAATGAATAATTATAAAGCAATGTGAAAGGCATAGCAGTGATAAAGATATTGATTTCTTTGAAACCCCTCCCCACATCACCCCCACCACATAGACATGGGAGCATGGAAACCCTAGAGTGTAATTTGGTTCCCTCTCCTTTGAGGAGTATCCTATGATCTAATCCCACCCTGTCTGCCCTCCACTGACTGTTGGGGCAGCCTTAGGGAAGCTGCAGGCCCCTCTCTGAGTATTCTCTGGACCTGAATTTGTTCAGCCCTGAAACTCACTTGAGGATTTGAATGTGTTTATTCAAAGGGGGCTTATAGATCCAATTTGATGTGGCATCATCCAGCTCTTATGGTAGGAAACTCAAGCTCCCAAAGGACCCCAGAAACACAACTAGAAGGTTCTCTTGACAAGGCATGACTTGGGACTATGTTAGACCCTAGTGGTCGGCAAACTGCGGCTCATGAGCCACATGTGGCTCTTTGGCCCCTTGAGTGTGGCTCTTCCACAAAATACCACATGCAGGTGGGCATGTACAGTGCGATTGAAACTTCATGGCCCATGCGCAGAAGTCGGTATTTTGTGGAAGAGCAACACTCAAGGGGCCAAAGAGCTGCATGTGGCTAGCGAGCCGCAGTTTGCCGAGCCACAGTTTGCCGACCACTGGTATAGATATACCAGAGGCCCAGTGCACAAAATTCATGCACTCGGATGGGGGTCCCTCCGCCTGGATTGCTAGAGGGCACAAGCCAGGCTGAGGGACCCCCACTGGTGTAGGATTGGGGCCGGGGAGAGACGCAGGAGGTTGGACCACTGCGTAGGAGATAGGAAGAACAGGATCTTGAGGGTTCAGGTGATTGTAAAGCGGGTGGTGGAAAGTTGTATATCAACTGGATCAGTTGGGTATTTGTTCAGAATGGGACCTGCTCAAGCTGTCTTTGCCCTTCTAGGTTCTATTGAATTTGACCCTCTTCACATCAGTCTAAGTGGCATTTTTGACAACAGGGTCATGGTTCCAAGCTCTTTTTTATACAGTTGGCAGCTCTGATTCTGTCCTGTCAGCCCTTTCCCCATTCCTAATTCTACTCATATTCATACTCTCTCTCCCACAGTAGACTAGAGAAAGTAAGTTTCATCTCTTGTAATTAAGGATGCCTTTCATAAAGATTTCTCATATAAAGAAGTAGCCAAAGCATTGAGCTCCTGACTTGATAGAACAAGGTCCTCAGCAGAAGCAAGGCTGCTTGTCAAGGAATATTCTGGCTCTTCTGGCAGGAAGCCATTCTCCTTTCAGCAAAAATATCAGCCTGTACCTGAACGCCCGGTCAAAGACACAGTTCTTCATTCAGTCAGCAGCATGGAATATCTGTAGTCAGGGTGCTTTGGCCTTGAACTGACTGCGGACCAGCTGCTGTCAAATATACATCAGGGCAAATTAATATCTGCAGAAGCCAGGCTATAGACTAGAACAGTGCTGGTCAACAATGACCTTTTTACTAATCCAAGGTGATGTATAGGCTGTAAAGTTATATAACAAGGTTTTTGTATAAAATGCATTCCATTTAAAGGACTCATATAATTTTTATCTATCTTTGGTGATAAAGGTCTTTTTATTAAGGGTGATAGATGATTATTTTATTTTTAATGTTCTTGTCAAGACAAAAGGTGGGCAATTTTATGTTGGTTCTACAAATTTTGAGGGAAAGTTTTGCTGCTCCATGAGACACTCAGGTTTGGAAACCACTGATCTGAGCCTGGTATACAACTATTCGCTAGAGCTTTCTTAACTTGAGCACTTTTGACATTTATGCCAGCTACTTCTTTGGGCAGGGGTTGTCCTGTGCATTGTAGGATGTTTAGCAGCACTATTAGATGCCATTAACAACCCTCCCCACCCAGGTGCAACAATAAAAAATGTCTCCAAGTATTGGCAAATGTCTCAGGGTGGGTTGGAGTAGGGTAGGCAGGGGCTGTGGTCAAAAACTTTTAAAGTTACTGTTCCAGAGACATTGTACATTTTATTATATTCATTTTTTCCTCATAAATTTTTTATTGCATTAAATGACAAGTCATGGAAAATTGCATGGTGCCCATAAATAAATGCAGGTAGCAAGGAGAACAAAGGCTATATAAAGGTTATATTTATTATACCTTGATTATTTTTTTGTCTCACAAAGATGCTGTAGAGCAGTGGTTCTCAACCTTCTGGCCCTTTAAATACAGTTCCTCATGTTGTGACCCAACCATAAAATTATTTTCGTTGCTACTTCATAACTGTAATGTTGCTACTGTTATGAATCGTAGTGTAAATATCTGATATGCAGGATGGTCTTAGGCGACCCCTGTGAAAGGGTCGTTCGACTGCCAAAGGGGTTGCAACCCACAGGTTGAGAACCGCTGCTGTAAGGCTTAATTAGTATTGACAAAGTATTTAAAAATACCCAACTAAAACTTTTGTGAATAGATACAATATTATTACACATAATAATATTTTGCCTTTATATGTCATTATTGTTCACTTGAGATTCTCAATGCATTGATTCATTTGTTTCCTCAGTATATGATTTTCAGTTCATCTCAGGGAAATTGATAACACAAGCTAGTGTTCACCTGACATAATATAAAATCAGGGAATTAATTTAATCTCACATTTCCTTTATAATACCCTGATCATTATTACTGTATCCTTATATAGAATACATATTTATTTAGTATATAGTACATATATTGTATTTAAAATATAAAAATTTAAAAATTAAAAATATAGTATATTTAA
>NW_005360124.1:12361039-12361583 GCF_000412655.1 Myotis brandtii | reverse complement strand
TACAACTTTTGATATTTTCTATTCTATATTACTATATGTTATATATTTTATAATTTTTAAACACATATATTTCTCTTTGCTAGGCTGGCAGTCTCGTAGAAATAGGAGGAGGTCTAAGCCTTCAGTTGTGTGTCTCTTGGAGGCTATAGGCTGTGGACACATTATTCACGGGCAGCCTACAGGCATTAGGGAATGCTAGTTGCATTAGCTCAGTCTTCCAAGGAAACACTTTCATTATAGATTTATCTTTTCAATGCTGGGCTTTAGGCTGTTATTGAGATTGCTATAAGAAAAGAAACATATCTGTATTTTTTGTAATAATCCAGTTATAATACAACTTAAAATATATGGTGGGATAATCAGAACTGCATTCTGACTTTCATGAACACTGTCTTTGCCTTCATGGGTCCCTTCCTTTATAAAAAAAAAATGTACACTATCTTACACTATCTTCATATTTTTGGATTCTTTTTTCGTTTTGCTTTTCCGGATGGGTGTTTTTTGCTTCTTCGTATTTCAAATCTTTGACTTGATTCTTGGGATC
>NW_005360124.1:12340024-12360598 GCF_000412655.1 Myotis brandtii | reverse complement strand
AAGTCAACCACTGTGTGAGTCCACCCAGCAGGAGCTACAGCGATATCAGCAGATTTCTCCTCTTTGTTTGGGGTTTGGAAGTTTTGGAGCTCTCTGACCCAGCTGCAGTTTGTTAGGTTAGGCTGCAAAAGCACAGGTGATTCCTTTGTGCCGCTGGGCACAGCTTGGGTGGGGATGTAAATTGAGTGGGGCGGGGTCTCAGAGAATCACCAGGGTGGAGTAAACAGCAATGGCTGTCGTCAGCCGTCTCTGCGACTCCATGTCTCAGCGTCCCCAAGTCCCGCGCCCCCACAGCAACAATGATCCCTGCAAGCAGCTCTGCGAGAAAGCCACCCTCGCTTTCCGACCCGCTGCAAGACAGTCCAGGTTCTCCCAGTAGGAGCCTGGGACCCCAGAATCTCACCGTAAATGAGTTCAGTGCTTGTATCCCCTTCTGATTGAAAAAAACCGCGCACCCAGGTGCAGCTGCCTCGCGGGCGCCTTTGTACCTCTGTTCTTGGTGCCTCTGCACCTCCTACCCGGTCTCAATGCGCTTTTTTCTTTCCTTCTAGTTGTAGAACTTCCACTCGGCCAGCTTTCCCGTAGTTCTGGATGATAGCTGCTTTGTCTTATAGTTGTAGTTTTAATGTTGTTGTGGGGGGCAGCATGTACAGGTTTATACCTTATGCCGCCATCTTGGTTCTCCTTCGGTATTCTAGTTTTATTGCTTCAGGTAAGAATGACCCAGCAGGCAACACAGCCAAATTCTTGAATTTGGGGTTCAAAAGCTTAGACCTTAGGATGACAACCTAGATTTGGAAGAATAGCTGAAAAGGTGGGCTATCTGTCCCAGAGTAGATGAAGAATTTATGGACTGAAGACAGAGGAGGCAGAGATGTTGAGAACGTGTGAATTTGTTTAGGATCCCAAATTTGAATTAAGACTTTGGAAGTTCTAGAGCAAGTGGACTTATCACTGCCTCAGCCTCTATCTCCAGGGTAATGTCTGCAGAGCTGTCTGAAGGACAGGGCTCCTATGTGTCCACCATGGTCAGGATGGGTAGGGACATGAAGCACCTACCTGCTTGGTGGGACAGTATCTGAGTTTCTAGAAACCCTGGATGGTGGGGGACACTAGAAAGTTTTTGGTAGGCTAGTGAGTGGCACCCTTGTGTCTCAGTGCCAGACTATACAAACATCTGTGTGGCAGGACCAGGAAGGCATAGCAGAGATCTGCATGGATCCATAACAGAAAACCACAGGGAATGTTTCCACAAATGCTACGAAGAAGAGACAATGACAACAAAGATGGATTCTTGGCATGGGGGAACCACATGGACCATTTAGAGCTGAAAGGACTCCTGAATGACCAAGACTAATGTTTTCCAACTGGAAAGTGAGAGCTTTGTTAAATTATGGAAATTAAGTTTAATTATGGAAAAATTACGTTGTGATTCTTATATACCAGAATTTTTGAAGCCTGATTCGTATTCACTATACATAGATGTTTATAGAGCTTTACAGTATTTGAAGAAACTTCTGTATTTTTTTCATTTTAATTCTAATAAAAATCTAAAAAGGTACTGGTATTTGTTTATGTTCTCATTTTACATATGAAGCAAGAGGGTTAAATAACTTGCCTAAGGTCACACAGTTAGGACCTGGCTTAGCAAAGATTCAAACGCATGGCCTTATTACCTCTACCACCCCTGGTTCTTAATGTTGTTCAATATACCCACTAAGGACTTTCATAAGAGCTTTCTGTCAGTCTCAAAAAATGCTGGTATTGTATCAATATGCTTTTAAATTAATGCTCAGTTGTGAGGAAGGCAAGAGAGCTGGAACTCTGCCACTTCAATCTGGGCTTCCTTCCTGTTGTATTCTCTGCATAACTCTGCTCCCAGTTCTCAGAGATGGAGAGGGAAAGTGTAATTTGAATGCAGTACAAAGGCCAAGATGAGGGTTGGTTCCTAAAGGACCTCCTAACTTGGACACTGAGTGACCCATCTAGGTGAATGGATGCTGTTCTGTTTCCACAGCCCTGTGACCACACTCAGCATGCTGTAGATTTTTCTTAATTGTATGTTGTTCTTGCCACATTATGAGCAAGTGAAGGCAGGGACTACATCAGGCTTGCTTTCCATTGCATCCCCTGTACCTAGCAAAATGCCTGGCACGTAGTAGGTACTTAAAAATACATGCTTAATGAAGGGACAATTGAAGGGACAGATAGGTAGAGAAATTTTTGGATACCTCAGTGTCCATTACACAATTCTAGCCCTGTATCCCTTAATTGCAAGTTCACTTCTGAGGGGTGCTTGGGTTCAGCTTCTTTTGTCATACCCAAGAAAGCTTTATAAAAATAGCTACTTCTCTTGCAGGCTACTTCACCTCTTCTTTCTTCTCTATCCCCAGATTTCTCCGTTATTATTATTTCTAGCCAGTCTTTTAGACAAGATGTTTGGAATATTTTTTCTTGTTCCATTTACATGTTTTAAGAACTGTTTTTTTCTACCTTATGTTTAAGGAGCACATGTTATAAATTCATATGAGCAAATACTTTCTGTTCTCTCTCATTTTGAAAAAAAAATTATAATTAAAATTCATGGTGGGAAAAATTTCTAAAGTGGCAAGTTGCCTTTCTAAGATATTACCATGTCTTATTTTAGAATTTACTTTTGGTAACTAATCTACATTATTAAATAAGATTCACTTCATTGGAGTCACTGAATAATTGCTGCTTGCTAAGTATTGTTTTGTGATATTAGTTTTACCCACATATGCCAAGTTGTTTTTAAGAAGTAGCCTCAGTATTAGTCAAAAAGAGATGGAAAATATATGTCATAAATCTAGTAAATTTGTAATTAAAATAATTTCACAAATATAGTCCATTTTTATTGGATAATTTTTTTAAAGGTTAAATGCAGTACATGATAAATAAGCTTTATCTCTTAACTGATTCTTACTTTTTTCTTAAGGCACCGCAACAGAGAAGCTTACCCCAAAGATTATGATATCGAGGCTCCTGAGAAAATTAAAAAACTGTGTGACTCAACATATCGGAGACTTGGAACTGATGAACCCCAAGTGAGTAGTTGCTGCTAATTTCTTTAAGCCTGGAATCTTACTCCTTGTGAAGAATGAAAAATAAAGGGAGGAGCCCTTTGCTGGTGCCATCCTCTTAGCTATGTTAGTTACTTAGGCACGTGATTTAATCATTGTGTGCTTCAGTGACCTTACCTTAAACACGTGTATACTTCAAAAGGTTATTGGAAAAATAAAATGAGATAAAACAAGTAAAATGCTTACCTCAGCCTGGCACAGACCAAGTGCTCCAGGAATGATTACTGTTGTTATACTTTTGCTGCACCTGAGGCATCTTGCTAGGTGTCTGCTTTGACCTTCACAGTAACCATGTGAAGTAGGTATTATCTTGATTATAGATGGGTAGGATCTCCTAGAGCAGTGATGGCGAACCTATGACACGCGTGTCAGAGGTGACACGCGAACTCATTTTTTTGGTTGATTTTTCTTTGTTAAATTGCATTTAAATATATAAAATATCAAAAATATAAGTCTTTGTTTTACTATGGTTGCAAATATCAAAAAATTTCTATATGTGACACGGCACCAGAGTTAAGTTAGGGTTTTTCAAAATGCTGACACGCCGAGCTCAAAAGGTTCGCCATCACTGTCCTAGAGGTAAAGCAACTTTCTCAAAGTCACACAATTAGGGAGTGGAAGACTTAGATTTCAGTTCTATTTGTACTTATGGTGGCGGAGTTGTGAGTAATTAAAACATGCTAATATCCTTATAATATTTGTACACCTGTTACAAAAAGAATATTCATTGCATTGCATCAGTAATTTGTATTTGAACTGCTTTTGTGGGTTATTGCTTGGCTATTTAGACGTCTACCCAATCAGTATGAGGCAGGAACTCAACTTTGCAAAGACCCCTAAATTGTGTCCTACAATGCTAAGAGCTTTGGGCAAGTTGAAGAGCCAATTCAGCCTTAATAGGATGGTCTTGGAGCCTGAAGAGCTGGTAATTTGGCATGGGCAGATGTGAATGTGTTGAAAAAACTAGGTTTATATCACATCCTGCCCTCAATGGCTGGCCTAGTTTGAAATAGGGCAGGTCCAGGAAGGAAGATCCACACTTATACATTAGAAATGGTTCTAGAAGATTCTCAGTTCTCCAGTATGATGGAAATAAATTAGCTTTGCAGAGCCCAGGCTGTTACCTCCCTTCCTCGTATAGTTCAATTGACAGAGTAATAAGGATAGTCTGAAAAATGGGGACTTATTATAAAGATACAACTGCTGGATATGGAACCAAGAAATTTAAAAAGAACCAAGACAGCAAGACAGTCTCTTTCATTCTCTCTCTCTCTCTCTCTCTCTCTCTCTCTCTCTCTTTCTTTTTCTCTCTCACACAAGCACACAGAGTCTCTCTTGGCATCTCTGTTTCTCTCTGCTCAGTTGTGCTCTTTCCTCACAGCTCAGTTCTCAGGGGAATTCTGATGTTTTCATCAGTTTCCACCCCACCCTCTTGCCTTTGCACCAGGCTGTCTCTTTGGTCATTAGCTCACACATGGATAGAGCTCTTTGGTCTAGTACCTAACTCTATCAGTAGTCACTCTCTCCCACTCTCCCAAATCCAGTTTAACCTTGCTTTCTTGAGCACAGGGCTATAGTCAGGACAAGAGCGAGTGTAAAAGGCAGGCATTACCTGGCATGCACTTAGAAGGTTTTTTTTGTTGTTGTTGTTTTGTTTTTACCTTGAAAAACATTTATTTTTTATTTCTTTTTTTTTTAATTTTAATTAAATCTTTATTGTTCAGATTATTACATTAGTTACTCTTTTTTCTCACCATAGCTCCCCTCCCCCCAGTTCCCACCGCACCCTCCGCCCTCACTCCCCACCCACTGTCCTCATCCATAGGTGCACGATTATTGTCCAATCTCTTCCCTCACCCCCACACCCCTTCCCCCCCCGCCCCAGAATAGTCAGTCCATTCCCTTTCTATGTCCCTGATTCTATTACAATCACCAGTTCATACTGTTCATCAGATTATTTATTCACTTGATTTTTAGATTCACTTGTTGATAGATGTGTATTTGTTGTTCATAATTTGTATCTTTTTCTTCTTCTTCCTCTTCTTAAAGGATACCTTTCAGCATTTCATATAATACTGGTTTGGTGGTGATGAACTCCTTTAGCTTTTTCTTATCTGTGAAGCTCTTTATCTGGCCTTCACTTCTGAATGATAGCTTTGCTGGATAAAGTAGTCTTGGTTGTAGGTTCTTGGTATTCATCACTTTGAATATTTCTTGCCATTCCCTTCTGGCCTGCAAAGTTTCTGTTGAGAAATCAGCTGACAGTCGTATGGGTATTCCCTTGTAGGTAACTGATTTTCTCTCTCTTGCTGCTTTATTTTTTATTTCTAAGTGAAAATGTTTTTGGTCTCTGGATTGTTGGAGGAAGCAAGATGAAGTGAAGTATGAGGTGTAAGAACCACAACATTCATTCCTTATATTCCATGCATTATAGTAGTCAACCCTCAGTTTTATATATGATACATAAATAAGATATTAACCTTCTCTCTGACGTTTGTTCATGGTCATTGAAAACTTGTCCTTCCTTTACCAGATTTGCTGTATGTATTAGATAGGAAGAAAAATAGACCAAGGAGTCACTATTTCTGATGAAACTGCTATTCTCATGTCTTAATAGTAGGTTACATTTTTCTCTATAGATTTTTTTTAAATATATAAAGCACTTGCTCATTCATCTTGTTCCTTGCTATTCTCAAACAAAGTTATAAAGTTGACAAGAAAGATATTATTTCAGTTCTCAACCTAGATTCACTTATTTCAAATGGCTCACCCAAGGTCCCAGGTATATAAAAAGAAGGAGGGGCTACAGAGTCTCCATACCTTCATGTGTCAGGTGGGATGCTAGATGTGGCAGGAGGATGGATGAGTTTCTCTTCCTCTTGTCACAGATTTTGATGGAGGTCTAAATACTAGAACACTCCAGATATTTGGTAAGAGCCATATGTCCTAAAGCAAGATGTTGGGCTACCTAAGCAGGAGCTGTAAAAGATTATAAACTAGGTGAGGCCAGTATGAACGGTTATGTCTTTGAAGACTAGAGCCCAAGAGTTGAAAGAGGATTTATTTAGTTGTGGGTTGTATGTCTCTCCTTCCACAGTTGAGAGGTATTTCAAGGGAACCACTCAGAGAGATTAATAGGTGTGTCCTGTAATTTAGAGGACATAAGTCCAGGTATATGACATATGCCTCAGAATCTAAAGCTGAGAGGCCATGCTTGGTCTGGCAGAGCAGAGGGTGGGAGTGTTTGGGGAGAAGCAGTCCTTGAAGTGGGATGTTGGTCAAGGATATATGAGTGTGTGAATTTACCTATGGACTCATTGGAGAGAATTGGCCAGAGCATACTTGAAAAGGCTGCTTAGAGTAGGAGCAGGGGGTGAAGAGACCGAGCACAACAGACCCATCAGATACTCAAGGCTTGGAAAGAGGAGTTACAATCAACCGGGAGGAGCTTTGCCTGCTTCCAGCAAGCTACAGTTGGAGGCCCTTGTAAGAGAGTCCCTGGAAACAATTACAATTGTGCCGCCTGAGAGGAGTCGATTTTGAATGTCCCATAAGCCCAGGACCACCAGCACAGGTCAAGAGAGTAAGGGCCATTTAACACTGTGCCTCATCTCTTCCCATCAGCCAGACCTGGGAGGGGCCTGGGAGTTGGGGGAAATAGAAGAGAGAAGCCTGGAAGGGAAACAGCAGTGGAACAAGGCCCCACCCACTGCAGGCTTCCAGGCCAAAAGCAGCCCTGAGCTGGGAAGGTGGGAACCTTAAATCTAATCAGTTAGAAGTGATTACTTCACTGGACTGGAACATTTCATAGCTACAGTGAGATCTGTCTTGAGATTGAGGGGCCCCAAAAAGCTATAGGACTTGCTTAAAATTTCCAACAAGCCAAAGGAAAGAGCTAGCTATCCATGTGGGATTTAAGGGGCAGCTTGATTAAAATCAAATTGCTTAATGATCACATTCTATTGATGGAATAGATTCAATTCAATAAGATGGTTACATGAACAGTGCCTCATTTCATCTTTGGAAAAACTCCCCAGGCAGGTACCACACATGGCCCACATTGTGTAGATGAGGACACTGAGGCCACGTGAAGCTTTATCACTTATTCAAAGTCAAACAGCTGACAAGTATATTAAAAATTAAAATTCATTTATTTCCCTACTGGTTCCAAAGTCTAAGATCGTAAATACTTTCCCAAATTCCCTTTTAAAATGCCATGTTGCTCCACTCTTAGTCCTTTTAAACATCTGACAGTACATACTCCTTGCAGAAAATGAGCCTGGTTACTTTTTTGCTCTGGCTTGGGTATTGTATACCCCTTACTGCATATGTTATGGGCTTTGATTTCTTACATCTTAACTACCACCTCTGTCCTGTTTCCCAAATTATGTCTACATATGTGCTGGCCAGCCCTATTCCCATCTGCTTTTCCTCCTGAATGCCTTCGTAGCATTTTTTTTTCAGCATTGTTGCTGAGTGGTTGCTTCTTATGTGTACCAGCATTTCTGTTTAGCTGACTGAAGGTTTCCTTGCTCTTAACTGCTACTACTGGGCCGAATGTGCACATTGGCTTTTTGTAAAGATATTTAAGATGAGACTCTCTTTGTCTATATTATGGCCGAGACTCCAAAAGGTTAAGAACAAAACCACAGTCTCATGTATCCAAGTGAAATATTAGGCCACTGAGGTGAAACCCTCAAAGAAGATGGTGTCCTTAGGCCACCACACATATGCAGAGTATAAGAGATTGAAATTCAGGAAACCAAAAGAGGAGTTGTGAGTAGAGAACAGGTTTGGGAAAAGGTGTACTGTAAGTCTTATCTGGAAACATACCCCTCTGGTTTCAGTTGTGCATAATGGATTTCCTACCCCATACCCTCAGGCTTCAGGAGGCTGTGTGGGACCCTGGGAGATGCAGATTCACAGGGGAGCAGTAATTCAAGCCACTGGAGTTTCTCTGGTTGTCTTATTATTCTAAGTGACTATACGAAATAGCACTTTAAACTACCGTATTTTTTTTTGTATTTTATTTGGATTTTGTTCAGGTGCTACGGGGCTATAACAGAGTGAGCCCCATGCAAACTAAACTGATCAGGGGTACTTTTATTATTGTTTGTTCATTTGTAAAGCCTCACCCAAGGATCCTCACAACACTACCAAAGGCCCTGTCACAAAAACAGTCAGACTGCTTCTGAGGAAGTGGTGCATGTCCTGTAAACTCAGAAGGATTTATTTAAGATATATTTTTATTGATTTCAGAAAGGAAGGCAGAGGGAGAGAGAGATGGAAATATCAATATGAGAGAAAATCATCCATCAGCTGTCTCCTGCATGCCCCCTACTGGGGATGGAGCCCACAACTCGGGCATGTGCACTGGGAATGGATCCATGATCTCTTGGTTTGTGGGTCGAAGCTCAACTATTGAGCCACACTGGCCGGGCTCAGTAGGATTTTAAGTACAAGCACATCTGATGCTGTCAAAGAAAAGCAAATAATTGTATTAAACACATTTTCTTATACAGTTAATGAATTAATGCCAAGGCTTTTTTGGAACTAACAGGACCACATTGATGAGCACATTAGGTTAGTATTAGTAAAGGGTGTCCCGAAATTCACACAAGAAGTAATTTTGATAGAAAACACAGGTTTATAATTAAAAATAGTAAATTTTTTATTGATTCATAAAGTATACAGTATAGGGTTATGTATAGAATAGCATATTGGGTAAATGGTCTTCACGGCTTTGCTGGCACATATGCACTCTTTTGTTGAAATTTTCCATGACCGTTTTGCATGACCCTCAGCAACACCCTCATGAACTGCTTCGATGTTTTGTGTTGAACAACTTGTTGAAAGACGGCCAGAGTGTTTAAAATCACTAATTGATCCAGCCTCCCTAAATTTTTTAATTAATCTCTTCACAGTTGATGAAGTTAAATCACTATTCCGACCATATTTTGCACGAAAATTTTGAACTGTAGCTGCCAAACCTTCATTATTTTTAAAATATTGCTCAACAATGAAAACGCGTTGTTCTTTCATGTAGCGCTCCATTTTTAATATCCCTGAACTGCCATCTGTCATGCCATCTTTTTTTTTCATTGGCAACACTTTATGGCACAAATGGCGTAAAATTCAAATCTTGCGTGAATTTTGGGACACCCTTTATTAGCAGTATTGCAGTCATTTTAGACTTCAAAATAGCAAATAAAGAATAGTACAGAAGTATGCTAATATTCATTTTATGAATAAAGAATAGCCAAGTGGGCCTCAAATTTGGCATTTAAAAATTAATGACCCTAAAAAAATATAAAGAGATATAATTACACTGGATCTGAGAAATTCAATTATCATTTATTTAATAGGCTCAGGTGTGTTTTTCTTTGTTTGACACAGTAGAATGGTGTTTTGACCACATAGTCTTAGCGATGCTTGTATTCAGATCTAAGTACCTGAAAGAGGCATATAGATGAAATTCTTGTAAATGGAATAATTTTAAATGTCACTGTGAAAGAACAACTTAAACCAGGAGAAAGGAAGTTGTTTGGGGGTAGTGGATTGTTGAGTCCTGTCATGCTTCCTGTCTCCATTATCTCTGAGCTTGGAGTTGATGCCATTGGTTCCAGCCTTTTTAACCTGGAAGTACTTTGGAATGTCTTCTCCAGTATTTATTGGCACAATTGAATCTACCTTTCCTGTTTCAGGAATTCTGTATCAATTTTGGCCCGCTGAGTGTACCTTCCTTGTTGTCTGCTGCAGCTATGGGTTTATTCTAGCAAATATCTTTTCTGCCATTCCTAGGGGTTTGGGACAGGAATGGAAGTAGGTGTCCACCATTTTATCCCATCACTCTCCTTCATAACTCTTCTTCTGTATCAAAAATCAGGCCCAAATTTAACTTTAGAGAAACTTGGATTTAATTTTTCATGTACATTAATTTGCTTAAGCAAGAACAAATGAAGCTAAAAATGTGCAATCACACACACACACACACACACACACACACACACACACCCCTACTGTTTATCTGTCTATTTATCCTACTTTGTGGAGTTAGTTTTTTCTCAATCCCTGGATAAAATCTGTGCAGTTTCTATCATTTTTATGGTCAATTTTTATGTCTATTGGCCACATTTCAATAATTAAAATATATAATCAAAATTATGAATTTTATTTAAATTTAGATCTTTTCCCTGCCGCCATTTAGAGTCTGCGGCAGGCCAGAGGTCTGCAGGGGGAAATATGTGGGCAGGGCAGGTTTAACTGTTTTTCTGTTTCTTCATTTCTCTGCTCCTCCTTCCTTCTCTCAGACAACTAGACAGCTAAAAAGCTCTCATGGGGTAACTTTACTAATATTAATTACTTAACTGAGACCACTGTTGTGACAAGACTGTTTTGTTATCTGAGAGTGATCAGAATAAAATATGGCACTTGTCCAAGATTTAGTTCTTCTCAGAACAGAGAATGAACCATCCCAAACAGGCTAGCATAAACAGGCAGTGGAAAAAAAAACCAATGAAATTTTTTTTCTGATTGTACCCCATGAGTCCCAGTTATTCAAAATAGTAATGGGGTGGGGTCCTCTCTGCTCCTCTGGGATCCTTTAAGAAGTAGTCTGTGTACGGCACTACTGAATTCACCTAGATATGAAAACAGCCAGCATTTCTAAGGGCAAAACTGCTGCTGAGAAATAAGAACAGCCTTTTGGATGCGTTTTAAAGATAAAGACTTGACAAAGTCTCATTGGTTACTTGTTGATGACAATGACATTTTTGGTAGTGGTGCAGAAAAGGTACAGTTGGTAGGGGAGTGCTGTTTAACAGGGTAAAATAAGACTTCCTCATTTGTGATTAAAGATCTAAGATAATGAATGCCAACTCCTTCATTACAAAATGAGGTGCTGAATCACTCATGTAGAACAGGCAAAGCATTTGGGCTGCAACTGATTTTTAGCCCCCTGGCCTCTCATCCACCTTGAGGATTAAAAAAGAAAAGATTGAAAAAAGGCCGAGAGTATTTGGAATTTGGAGGAGTCATTTGAAGATAGTGTGCATGCTGAGTCTCACACCTGTTGTCCCCAAGGGGTAGGGGTAGTAAGTATGTCCCATTCATTTCAAAGCTTTTGAGTAAGGCTTCAAGGATACTAGACAGGGTACTTGATCAGTGTTTCCTGACGTTGGAAGACTTGGTGGACTGAAATCTGACTCATTCCCGATGCAGCCTGTGGCATCAGAGGGGAAAACTGATTTGGGAAGTACCTGCACTTCCTTCTATATGGGTCAGAGGGATATGCTTTCTGGGGATCCTGTAAGAAGCCCAAATGTCAATCATCTGAAACAATTGTTGCAAGAGAGATTCTGCCAGGGAGTAAGTCATCCTCAGCAGGAAGAACCTGGTTACCCTCAAATGTGGAATTGGAGTGTAAGTCCTAAGTCCTAAGTCCTAAGTGACCTGAGTGTCCTAAGTCCTAAGTGTTTCCCATATCAGCCTCCCCGGTTATATGTCTACTGGGTTTTCTTAAATGCAGCACATATGGGAAGAGTTTATCTTGGAAGAGTACAAGTGAGGACTAAAAATAAATTGTTACTCAGGAAAATAAAGAATAAGCATGATATTATGAAATGAACTTCCTGCACACACATTAGACATTTTTTATATTACCATTTGACTCAAGTGAGACTTTACTATGCAAATTAAATGGAAATGTTAGTGATTATCCTGTGGGTTTGTGCTGTGTTAAGTTAGCTGTTTCACATACCAAATTGCCAATCTCCAGTTTGTGATATATATATATATCCCCAAAGACTTTTAAACATATGAAAGTGCTTTTATAAATTATCCACCCTTATGTCAGGTTATGAACATTTCTAGACCAAAGTGATCTTTCACATTAAGATGGTATAGGATTAGGTTTGCCTACATGCAACACAAACCACAAATCAACAGTGGCTGTTCACATACAGTTTTATTCTTTCATGTAAAAAGTCTGAAGGATAGCAGGCCAGGATCGGTATGGAATTTCAACAGATTAGCAGAGACCCACTTCTTCAAGCTTTCTGCTCTTCTAGCATTTGGGTAGGGCCTAAGACAGCTGCTAGAAACCTATCATTATGTCTGCTTTCCATGCAGCAGAAAAGGCGGGGGGGGAGGAGAGGAACCTTTCCCGGAGGTTGTATAAATTACTTTCACTTATTCATAAGGGAGACTAGAAAACCATAGTCTGAAACACCAAGGTCCCAGCTAAACTTTTGGGTTCTATGATGAAGATGGGAAGCCTAATACTGGCGGATAACATTTGCCTACGATATAGGACAGAGGGTGAGAATGGGCTCTAGAGTCAGATGGCTTCTCTTTGCTTCTTGGCTCCACTGCTTATTAGGTTGTAACTTTGATCAAGAGTCTAAAACTTCCCATGTCTTTATTTCCTCAGGTGTAATGTGAGAGTAGGAGAGTTTTCATGAGCACGTAATGTGAAGACATTTTGAGTGGTGTCTGGCCATGTGCTATGGTTATTACCATTATCCTCATGGTTTACTATAACTCACTAAGCTATAGTCAGTATAGCCTCTGGAGTTCACTACTGTAGCTCCAGAACTTAGTAGGATGCCTGGCACATCATAGACATGGATGGATGAATGAATGATCCAGACTGCATGAGTTTTGAATTGTGAAATTTCTACTTTTTCAGTGGTTTACATGGGCATTACTTAATCCCTTTCAACCTTAGTTTTCCCTTAAGATGAAGATAAACTATTCCAAGTGTTCTTCCTTTCTCCCTCTAGATTCACTCTCTACCCTTCTAACCCTGCTCTGTGCCAAGGAGGCTGACCTTTATGGATTGCATCAATGAGCTCCCTTGCCCTCTGGCTTCCTGTTGGGATTCGCCTGTAGAAGGCACTGACAGGTGTTCAGAGGTGGGAGGAGAGTTGGTTTGCTCATTTATTCCTACGGTTTCCTTCCTGCAGAGCCATGGTTTGTCGGTGGCTGTGTGCTATAGACAGAATGTTTGGGTCCCCCAAAAGTAAATGGTGAAACCCTAGCCCCAGTGTGATGGTATTAGGAGGTGGGTCATTGTGAGCCCTCATAAATGGGATTGGTGCCATGTGAGGACATGGTGAAAAGATGGCCTTCACCAGACACTGGATCTGTCAACGCCTTGATCTTGGACTTCAAAGCTTCCATAACTGTGAGAAATAAATTTCTGTTGTTTATAAGCCACCCAATCTATGGTATTTATAACAGCAGCCTAAGGTGGACTAAGACACTATGTGTCTGTTCTGAAAGCCACAACTATCAAGTGGCCCTTTCTTTACAACTAGGTCTTTCTGGGTTCCAGTGATTGCCCCTACCCTACGGCTCCCCACTATTGTGTCCTCATGGCACTTCAACATTGTTTGGGGGTTTTCTGAATGCTGGTCACACTTTTAAAAATACTTCTTTTATTAAACTCTCCTCAGTTCCCCATTTTATTCTACTTTTTGTTCATTTTGTTCTGTGACCATGATTGATACACGATATTAGTAGGGTGGCTTTGAGCATTTAATGAAATAATAATGCATACAAAGTGCTTAATGTGGTGTCTGACACAGAATAAGCACTCAATAAACTTAAGCTCCACTAATGTTACTATCTTCTGCTTTCTTTTACTTCTCATTATTTCAATATATTTGTTTCATAAAATTTTCAAAGATGTTGATTGCTTTGTTGACGTGATCATTGCCAAGAATGATCAGAGCATAACTACGGCAAATTTTTGGGTCAAATTTAAACCTTAAAACAAAATGGTGGCTAGTCATCCTCCCCTGCCGCCAAAGATATGTCTTCTTTTTTGTTAAAGCATAAACTATAAAGCATAAACTATACTGTGTCCTATACCATTGACCTGTTAACTTGGGGATCTAAGAAGATGAGTAGTTGAGCTGAGGGTATAGGAATGAGAACTTGGAAATTGGGCTAGGAGGCTGTGGTCTTAGAGAACAGGGTGAGAGAAGCTAAGGATCTGTAGAGCCATGGAATAGACTAGGGAAGTAGGACCAGAGACTGTAGTTAAAATTGCTTTGAGTTGTGGTGATTCCTAGTTGTTGCAAAGCCTTATTATATTAACCCACAGTGGACCAAAGACATATGAATATAGCTATGATAGCAGTTGAAGTCTTCAAATTTCTAATCAGTGGTTTCTCTTTTTTTATAAACAAAATCTAATGGCATTACTGTGATCTGGGGCTTCATTGAATGTGTTGGGGAACCTAGTTTTTAGGATTAGGAACAATAATGGGTTCTGGTGGTGGTGGTGAGTTCTGGTTCTCTGCTGTGAACTTCTACATTTGTGATATTCTAGAGTTTTGTATGAAACTATTCAATCCTCACTGTCTGTTTTTGTTCCCAAGATCCCCTAGATGTTACCCATGTTGCATCTGCAATTGGTTTGTGTACATCTTACAGTCTGCAGATTTTTCTCATAGTAATAATTGCTTTCTAATTCATTGAATTATCATCTGTGATAGAAAATGGATGATGATGATGATGATGATGATGATGGCCATGATGATGGTGATGATGAGGATTATATCTGAAGTCCTATTCAATTTATAAAGTGATTGCTATAAATAATTCCTTACTTAGGGAAATAAAATATATTAAACTTGAGAAGGAAGTAGAAAGCAAATATAATTAATATTTAGTTGAATGCAGAACTTTTCATTTCATAGAAAAAACTAATTTGATTTTTATTTTCCAACAATGTAAAGTAAGAAATTGCCATTTTTACATGTTTATGATGAAATAGCTGCTATGAGATATCACTTATTTTTTAATGTCAATTGAGTCAACAATTAAAATCAGAGTCTACTTCAACAAAAATATATTTTGGTAACTGATTATTTTTACAATTAATTCATTTTTCTTAGATTTGGCTTCTATTTTTTTTTCCAGATTTGGATCTCAGAAACACATGAACAAACGGCACGAGTTTTTTTAAACACAGAATTGGCTCAAATAAAAAGCCGTGCTTTATTGAATGAGGAAACATGGTGCTCTGGGATTGTTGAAAGGTATTCTTAATATTTTTCTTTGCTTACGGAATAGGGAATGCAGGAAAGGAGTTATGTAAGTACCGAAGAGGTCTAGTGGCACAAGCTACACACTACAGGAACACTTAAAGCACAGGAGCACATCTCATGCCTCCATGCTGTCTGCCTATGCCATTCCTTCTGTTTGGAATTCCCTTTCCTCAGTTTGCCAATCAGCACTACTCATTCTGGGTCCAGCTAAAATGTAATTTTTACATGTTTTTTTCTGGTCAAGGATCTGAGTAGGTTTGAACCCCAGCTCCACAATTTACTTGTGAACGTTATTTGGTGTCTGTAACCCTCAGTTTGTTCACTATAAAATGGGAATCATAAAAGTATCTACTTCATAGAGTTTTTCTGAAGTTTAGATGAAATAAAGTATGAAATGTGCATAGAAATATTGCCTGAGTTGCATTAAGAATTAGCTAAACTGTTATTAAACAGAATTAATTGCTTTTACCTCCTTGCCCTTTGAGCATTTTGTTTGTGTTTTGTAAACTAGTTGGACTTACATTCTAATTATTTATATGTAGGTATGTTTCCCTGAGATAGACAGTCTTTTGAGGGTAGGAACTGTTTTTTAGTCATATCTGTAGTCCTGCAACCTGGCACAGTACCTTTCCATGGAAGTGTGTGATATAGACTTTCTCTTATATTGTAATTACTGGACAATGCAGTCGAAGTAATGACGGAATACTGACATTTTCATTTACACATTGGGACATTTTATTTTGCAAAGTGCATAAAGTTATAAACATGAGTATCCTTTAAAAATAATTATCGTAAAAATTTAGCCCCAAGTTAGTTTTCTATGGCTTTGATAGTTCATAAATGCCAGTCTGACATGCTCCTAAAATTGTTATCTTGTTTCCAGGGACACTGGATTGCCTGTGACAGGCTTTGGAGCTCTCTTTACTAGACACTCACCAGATCGGCGCAAGATGTAAGTAGTCCTTAAACTGCTGCAGATTGCACAAAATGTTTCTTAGTGATTCAGGAGGTTTGTTTGCAGGGGTGAAGGTGTGAGGGGCGAACCAAAGTCAACAAAAGGCCCTTTATGTGGCAGCTTTCAGACTTCTTTCCTTTAACAAAAGGTTATTTTTCATCAATGTGCATAATGTTAATAAGTAATAGTCAACCCATCTTATTTATGGTTTCCATATTTGCAAATTCTCTTACTAAAAAATTATTTATCCCCAAATCAATAATTGGGGTGTTGTTGCAGTCATTCATGAACATATAGAGTGTGGTGAAAATTTTGAGCCACCTTATGCATACATTCCCAGTTTAAGTTGAGCAAGGTGAGGCTCTGCCTCTTGTTTCAGCTCTAGTACTGTATGCAAGTGTCCTTTTCAAGGTCTATTTAGTGTTTTGTTTTGTTTTTAATTGATGAATTTGCTGTTTGAAATGGCTCCCAAGTACTGTATGGTGCTAAAGTGCTATCTGTTATATCTAAGCACAAGAGGCTGTGATGTGGAAAAAATAAGTGTGCTAAATTAAGCTTCCTTCAGGCATGAGTTATAATGCTGTTGCCTGTGAGTCCAATGTTAATGAATCAACAATATATATTAAATAAGGTATCTTTAAACAGAAACACACATAAAAACAGTTATATATTGGTTAGTTGATGAAAATATTATAACCAGAGACTCCTAAGACTCTAACTCCATATTTCTCCAAGGAGCAATGGTTCAGCATTTGCTAATACAGTGTTTGTAGTGACTTCATAGAACATTACTGTGAATAATTAGAATTTACTATAGAGCAAGAGACTAGCAACTTCGCCAATAAAATAAATAAAATTTGTGTTGGGGGTGGCATGACTTGTTACTACAGAAAAGAGATTCCTTTTCCACTCATCTGTTTAAAGAATACAAACTTTTATAATTTCTGTAATGATATAGAGATAAATGATGTGGAAATACAGATACTTCCAAGCATGACAAAATTCTAAGTATTGAATTGTGCATTATGAAGATATGAGTGTGTGTCATCGTCACCAGCAATTTAAATGTGCTTGCTTCCTTTGAAAACTGTCTGGTATTAGAACTAAGCTAATTTGCTGAGTCTGCCTGAGGTGGGGAGAGTTGGGGAGTCTCACCTCATTTCACAGTCACCTATAGAAATTCTGGGCAGGTATTCTAACGCTGTGGGTTCTAACTCCGATTGCTCCGGCACAGCTGGCCTGGCCTGCATCCCTCACAGCCTGTAGCACCTCTACGTGGGCTGGAAGGTCCACAAGTAGTATCTCCAGTATGATCCATGGGGAGAATGGGCTTTGGGCTTCCATCAAGGCAATGGGCTAAAAGCATCCTGCTGGCTCCCTTCTCTACATTGAAGTCTGAAATTTCCAGCAAAGACATGGGAAGGTATAATGAATCCAGAGGCACACTTTGACAACTGGATCAAAACTCTGAGAAACTCACAAGAAAATAAAGGGCTAGAGCAGGAGAAGGCTAGGGGATGGGAGGAGCAGAGAAGGGAGAAGGCAAAAGATGAAATCTCTAACTGGAGTCTTGGTCCAGTCCAGGGTGGGAGCTGTGATCTCATTGGGCCAGGCTTAGACAGGATCTGAAAGAGTCTTATCTGTTGTGTTTGCAAACTTGGGTAATATGCTCAAAGTTGGTTTTTTGCATGGACTTTGATTGCTGTTTTTAGTCCACGGCAGAAAATGAGACAGCCAAGGTTCTACATAATAAAGAATTTGATGTCAACAACCTCCCTCCCTAAAGCTCTGATATCAGCATTGAGATCTATAATGCCAGCCACAGATAGCCAGTGGGACCCTGGGTTGTCTTCCCCAACTCCAGTTAGAGAAAGCAGTCTCAGATACAGAAGAAGAACTGGGATGTGCATCTTAAGGAGAAAGAAATGGCAGGGAAAATAAGTGTAGTTAAGCCAGAAACTGCAGTAGAGGCACTCAACCCATATTTCCCCAACTCACAGTGAAGACACCAATTTAGCCTCTCTTTTCTTGTTTTAAAATATATTATTGATTTCAGAGAGGAAGGGAAAGGGAGAGAGAGATAGAAATATCAATGATGAGAGAGAATCATGGAATGGCTGCCTCTTGCATGCCCTACACCAGAGATCAAGCCCGCAACCCAGACATGTACCCCGACCGGTAATTGAACCATGACCTCCTGGTTCATAGGTCAATGTTCAAACACTGAGCAACACCGGCGGGGCTAGCCTCCATTTTCAATGGACTACTTATGTAGTCATCAAAAGCGGAGGCAACTGATAGTTTTAGGAGTAACACAGATGAAGTCTCAATTGAAAAGCTCATAACACATCTAAAGAACAAAAGCATCATGAAGAATGAGCTATAGGCAACCAACATGAGAGGAAACAGACCTGATGGAGCAAATGGAACAGGAATTTAAAACCAATGGAACAAAAAGCTAAAGCTTTATTATTTAGGGAAATGAAACAGCAGAAAATGTAGACAAAATAATAAAAATCAAGTTGACATTAATATCCCAACAGCAATACTGGATATAAGAGCATAACATTAAAGTATTGAAGGAAAAGAATTTTGATCCCACAATTATTTCAATGTGAGGGTCAAATAAAAGTGCGGGTATAAAAGGGCTGGTTTCAGACTTGCTAACCTGCCATAAACCACTGCAGAACTGGACAAATACATCAAGTGTTGGACAGCAACCAGTGAGGCTCTGTGCTCCTTGAGATGGGAGGTGAGCGTCACATTCTCCTCTGACTCACCGAGAAAAGTTTTCCTGGCTCTGGTATAGGCAAGTGAACCCAAGTGTAGAGCAGTGTTCTTCTTGAGCCTGGAGATGGGAATAGGAATTTAGAGCTTCTGATAGGACTGGAATTTGTAGGACAGGATATTGGAGAGAAGGAAACCTGCATGGGGTTCACCTCAGATGATTGGTCAGAGCCTGGACTCTGGGTGCACTATCAAATTAGTAGCCCTAGCGTTAAAAAATCAGCTAGAGCTGTCTTTGGTATACTCTGAAATTTCACAATGATGCTCTCTCCTGTGTATTGTGTAGTAGGCTCTGGGCATACATTACCTGCCTTCAAATCCTGGGCCTTCCACTTAAAGATCTTGGGCATGTTTTGTACATCAGTTTCTTTATCTGTAAAATGGGAGTAATAATTATAAAGGCACCCATTTTATAGGGTTATTGTGATGATTAAATAAGTTAATGTATGTAAAACAATTAGAAGGGTAACTGATGCATGTATGGTAAGTGTTGTGCAAGTCAGCTGGGCCAGATACTTGATGAACACTTTCAGTCTAGAAACTCCTACCTATCAGTTCAGGGCAACGTCCTTGATTTATTTCATTGATGATTTATACCTTCCATTTCCTCTGTTCTCTCTTTTTGGAAAGTCTTTATTTGGATATTAGATTGCTTGCCCTGTTCCTTTAATTGTCTTATCTTTTCTATTTTATTTTTGTCTTTACTATCTACTTTGTTCTCTGTTTCTTCAACCCTACTATTGAGTTCAATTTTTGTTTTCTGAATCCTTCTGTTTTTATAGGATCCACTATTTGATTTTATGACCACAATATCTTCTTTCACCTATCTGGAGATGTTATACTGATAGTTTGTTTTTCTTTATTTTTTTCCTCCACGCATACAGTCTCTTATTTTGTCCAAGAATGCTCTCTTGTTTCTGTTTGTATTGTTTGTTTGTAGTTATGTATCTTCCATGCTAGGGGTTTCCATCAAATGTTTGGAAATTAATCCTTGGTTTTCTCTTCATGATTAAGAGATGAGGCTTTTTGGGCCTGTGAGTAAGGCTTATTGACTTGGAATTTCACTGGAGGGATCTAGGTGGGTCTTTTTCTTCTTCTTTTTTTGCAGAAGCCCTTGTGTCAGTATTTTAGTCTTTCTGTGTGGGTTGGTCAGATTCCCCAGAGGAAGCTCTCACCCATCTGAAAGGCGAAGGGCTGGGGCCTGTGTTCCTGCAGCCAGTAGGGCAATTGGCTGGGACATCAGTATTCATACTTCATTGTGTATGGTCACTGAACTATGTTGTTGATCAAGGACTTTCTCTTTTACCCTTTCCAGTGAATAAATTTCTAGCTTTCTGCTGGCAATAACCCAGCAGTGTGGAGTGCAGTTGGGGCCTGGAGTTCTAACTGCTTCTCAGACAGCTCGCCCACAGGCCTCCCTTGCTGCTTTAGGACTCAGCTTTCTGCTAAGTCAGAACCACTTGTCCATTTTCTCTTGAGCTTCCAAAATTTGTTTCTTTTGTCTTTTTTTGTTTTCCTTGTTCTTGTGGATTTATTATTTTTAAAAGTCTCTTTAATGTGGTTTTAGTAGATCTTTTTGAGGAAGCAAGATGCAAGGTATACATTCATTCTTTTTTCTTATCTTTTAAAAATTTTTTTTTCTTTATTGATAAGGTATCACATATGTGTCCTT
>NW_005360124.1:12337239-12339971 GCF_000412655.1 Myotis brandtii | reverse complement strand
TATGCATGCATACAAGTCCTTTGGTTGATCTTTTCCCCTTACTCCCACCCTCCCCTACCTTCCCTCTGAGGTTTGACGGTCTGATCAATGCTTCTCTGTCTCTGGATCTGTTTTTGTTCATCAGTTTATGTTGTTCATTATATTCCATATATGAGTGAGATCATGTGATATTTATCTTTCTCTGACTGACTTATTTCGCTTAGCATAATGCTCTCCAGTTTCATCTGTGCTATGGCAAATGGTAGGAGTTCCTTCCTTTTTACAGCAGCGTAGTATTCCATTGTGTAGATGTACCACAGTTTTCTAATCCACTCATCTGCTTATGGGCACTTAGGCTGTTTCAAAATCTTAGCTATTGTAAATTGTGCTGCTATGAACATAGGGGTGCATATATCCTTTCTGATTGGTGTTTCTAGTTTCTTGGGATATATTTCTAGAAGTGGGATCACTGGGGCAAATGGGAGTTCCATTTTTAGTTTTTTGAGGAAACGCCATACTGTTCTCCACAGTGGCTGCACCAGTCTGCATTCCCACCAGCTATGCATGAGGGTTCCTTTTTCTTTGCATCCTCACCAGCACTTGTCATTTGTTGATTTGTTGATGATAGCCATTCTGACAGGTGTGAGACGGAACCTCATTGTCGTTTTGATTTGCATCTCTCAGATGATTAGTGACTTTGAGCATGTTTTCATATGTACATTCATTCTTAACCCTGAAGTCATCAAGTCTGATCTGAAATGTCACCGCCTCCAGAGGAGCTTCCCTTCCTACTGCTACCCTCAGCCCCCATGCTAGGTCCCTTGTGGGTATGTACAGCACTGTGTGCTTCTTTTATCACAACGCTATCCACCTTGGTTGCAATTGATTACATTCTTGTTTGTCCTTCTTGCTCTAAAGTCAGTGCTCTGAAGGGCAAGACTGTCTCAGCTCTATCCCTAGTGTCTAACAGACAGCCTGACCTACAACACAAGCACAGTAATTATTTCTTGGCTGAATAAATGATTTCTGATGATGAACATTAAATTATAATGGGAAAGGGTGTGGTTAATTCCTATCTTATTTGATTTAGGGCATCAAGGCCTATAGAACCAAAAGTTGATCTCAATTCTATGCTAGTAAATACATTAGAAGACAAGGTCTCTTTGAAAATCATCTCTTATTGGTTTGAATTGCTAGAATTACTTGTTTTATTTGATTAATGAGAATTAACAAAGAAATAAAATATATGAGTACCTTCAACCGTTCTCTGCTAATTTCATACGCAATTCTTTCTTTCAGTTAATGTACATTAATTATAGGGCATTCCATACAATAGAATGCTGTGATATTTTAGAATATGCTCTCTTGAATATTAAATATTCTTTTGCTTCTTGCCAACTGTACAGCTGTGGAAGTTAAATGTCAACTTTAAAAGGCAATGAATAAGAATGAGTTTGCTCAATGGACCAAAATAATGTGCTTCAACTTATAAAAGAAAAGCTGTAATCATAATGTAAATTTAAACCTCAGGTTACCTCTTAACAACAACAAAAAATCAGAAAACAGGTATAGCTTTGTTATTAAGGAGACATCAGTCAGATGCCTTTATATTAATTTTTAATATAACATCCATTATGCTGTGATGGCATTTGACAGTTTGTTTCTTTTCTCACAACTTAACCAAGAGCCTACCTACTTAATTTAAAACCAATGTGAAGAAGACACAACACCTTTCCTCCTTAAACTGGCAGCAAGCATCTCAGTGAAGCATACTGAAAATCAGAATAACTAGAATGTTGGACACCACCAGACTTGTCACTTTTGACCTTAAATAGAGAAAAGGGCTCTGTGAATAAATTCCTTTCACATAAGTCACAGACAGAGAAAAAAATTAAATTATAATATAGGAGTAGTTGAGACTAAAAGTGGTATCAATGACTTAAACTTTAAAAATGAGATTTATATAGTTTGAGGCTAATTGAGCTCATCTAGAACCAGAACTATTGTTTCTCTTGAGAGTTGGTTGCATTTCCATCAATGAGTTTCCAAGGAATTGGCATTGGCCAGTGATGGAAGGGGTGACAGGCAAGGAGGCTCAATGGCCTCTTAGACATCAACAGTGCTCTCTCTCTCCATATATATATATACATGTGTATATATATGGAGAGAGAGAGAGAGAGAGAGAGAGAGAGAGAGAGAGAACCTCACACAGGGGATTGAACCCACAACCGGGCATGAGCCCGGAACAGGAATTGAACCTCGACCTCCTGATTCACAGGTCGAAGCTCAACTACTGAGCCACGCTGGCCGGGCCAACAGTGCTCTTATAGTCTCAAACTGGTACAGTTACATGTTAGGGGATCTTCAACGTACCTTGCTTTTACTACATGTATAGAGACATGAAAGGTGTAGAAAAGTAATGAGAGGCACATTTTCTTTAAGACACATAGGATAAGGGGATAGGAACATGAATATAAGTAGGAAGCTAACTTACAAGTCAGTTTTGCCCTCCTATCTTGCTCTCAAAAATCCTCAAGGAACTTTCACTTCATTTGGAAGTACTCTTTATGAGACATGGAAAAATAACTCACTAATTATCAGAAGGCCCCTGGATATATGATTATCTATACTAATAAAAGAGAAACATGGTAATTGGCGTACGACCGCTACCCTTTTCATTGGCTAATCAGTGAGTATATGCAAATTAACTGTCAGCCAAGATGGCGGCCGGCAGCCAGGCACTGAAGCAAGCA
>NW_005360124.1:12321493-12336573 GCF_000412655.1 Myotis brandtii | reverse complement strand
GGCCCAACCCCCCAATCGGCCCTACCCTGAGCGTGACTGAGGGTGGCATTGCAACCTCCCGATCCGCCCTGCTCTGTGCATGACGGGGCGGCGCCCCAACTCCCCAATCGGCCCTGCTCTGAGCCTGACCAGGGGCTGCACTTAGGGATTGGGCCTGCCCTCTGCCACCCGGGAGCAGGCCTAAGCCAGCAGGTCGTTATCTCCCGAGGGGTCCCAGACTGCGAGAGGGCACAGGCCAGGCTGGGGGACCCCCCTCCCCCCACCCCCCGAGTGCACAAATTTTTGTGCACTGGGCCTCTAGTCTAATATAAAATCATTTTACAATTTGTCCATAGAACGAGACTATTGTAGCCAATTCCTTCTAAGTAAGGTTTTCTGTGTATAATAACTGGACTGCAGCTGTGATCATTACAAACAACCAGGAACCAAAACAATGGGACAAAAACAATGACAACAAAAACCACATCAAGTTGATCCAAGTATAAATATAATTTTAAGCTCTTATTTCTCAGAAGCTCTTATTTAAATATGCATATATAACTGTGTGTGGCCCTGGGATAATGGTTTACAGGAGAAGTTAGTTTTTTTACAGGGAAAATCCAGTTGTGGCGTAGAGTATTTTCTGAGTGAGAAGCAGGTCCATGGGAGCCTGGGTCAGTTTGAGGGCAGCCCAGGAGCACTGACCACCTACTGGAGGATGGAAAGATATAGAAGGTAGACCTCTTACAAGGTCAGCCCAAACCAATGCGTCTTGTTATTTTTACCCAATTTCATTGCCTCCTGATGGTAGTGACATTTTAGGATAAATGTGTCATTTCCAGAATTCATCCAAACACTTATTGCGATCCGCATGCCTGGAGAAGAAAGAGATTCACAGTGTTTTGGACCACTGTGTAGCTTTTTGAACACGGTGTGGTTTTCCAGAAAGGGCATGGTATGGGAAAATAGAAGACGCGACTTCTACTTCTGGACCTGCACTCAACTTGCTGTGTGACCTTGTGCTGGGTAATAACCCTCTCTGGCTTCCGTGGTTTCCATCTGGAAAATGAGGGGATTGAACCAAATGATCTGTAAAATCCTTTCCTGCTCTAAACTTTTATGATTCTAAGGAGAAAGGCATCTGAAGTCACATAAGTGGACAAGTTAAATGAGGTCAAAAAGTAGTTCAGGCAGTTAAGTTTTCATTGTTGGCATAGAGCACTTATCCATATGTGTGTGGAGTGATTACTTCACACTAGTAGTAGCAAGCTTAGGCCACAGTTTTAAACCTTCAATTTATTTCTCTCACGGGTGCATTTAGCATCTGTAAAACCTTTGGCGCTCTCCAGAGGAACAGGACTGCATGTGAATAATAAGAGGGTTTTTCTTCTTCTTCTTCTTTTCTCAAAGTACAGCGCAAGGCATTTACTTTTTTTCTGTTCAGTCATTTGTGTGGTGGGTAATCTTGTGGTAAAATACCACCCAGGTGTTGAACATTTTTCCAGAAGAAAAAAAATTTTTTTTTAATTGCCCTGTCATGACAGTGATGAGGGTAACAACAAAGGAAATGTGAAGAGGAGAGTGGTGTGGTGAAAAGACAGTAGAATGGGAGCGAGACAGACTGGAATTCTTGATTCCCCATCTTACTCATTGTAGGACCTTTTGTTTTTGTGTGTCCAGCTTTCTCTTTTTGGACAGCATCCTCTCTCCCAATCAGTCAGGTCATATAATGGACGGGCTGGTTTTTCTCCCCCACAACCCGAAGTGTTGGCCACATGACCCAGGCTGGGCCAATCAGAAAACACTCTAGGATAATAAGTGGAGTTTAGGGCAAGATGCTCTCTCATGCTTCAGGTGGCAGATTACAGAGGGCATCTTGCTGCTGTGGGGAGCATCCACCTATAAATGAAGCTAAGCAGAGATGTGGAAAAAGAATTCTGATGACATTTTTTTATATGTGCTGATATATTCCTTTTTGTGTGTATGGTTTTTTTTCTTAATTAAGTTTAAGTTGGGTTTCTGTAACTTAAAACTTTAAGACTAATACTAAAAATAGCAAATGCCTACTTGGTGCTTATTATGTTCCAGACACTATTCTAAGGGTTTTACATATGCTAACTCATTTACTCTGACAAAAACTCTGTGACTTGGTTCCATCATTATCTACTTTCTATGGAGGGAAAATCAAAGGTACAGAGAAATCAAATAACATGTGCAAACTCACATAGCTAGTAAGTGATAACAAGCCAGGATTTGAACTGAGCATCTAATGCCAAATTTCATGGTCTTAGCCATTTTTTTCTATGCTGCTCTCTGAATGATAGACCAACCAGGAGAACTTTGAACATCACTTTCCTCTGTAAACATGGAGATGATAATTGCTACATTTAGGCAGGCCAGGCCTTGAGTGCCAAGCTCATAAAGGAAGTACTGGGAAAAGGTTCTTTATCTCTTTTGAAATTTTTGGAATCAATTTTTCCATTTTTTCAAACAAACTGGGTTAATGGTTTCTAATATATACCTTGGTTTTGGCTTGACACTTTCCCTGAGGAATCTTGCCTGAGGTCATATCACCAACTGGGCTCCCAGGAATAGGTGGCTTAGCTAGTGCTGAGTAACTGATTGCTTTTCTAGTTGGCCAAATGTGCTGAAATGACTTCAGAGTCAGCCTACCTGCTATTGCTCTTTGCATTACTCCTTCCTTAGCTGGTGTACATTGAAGCTGAATGACTAAGTGGAACACTTATCCATTCGTTAATATTTGGGGCTGTGACTTAGATTCTGACTTGAGTTGTGCGCCTTGGCACAGGAGTGTTTTAATGGTGGGTAACAATAACCTATTCCATTTCTGTCCTTGTAGGGTAATTCAAGTAATTTGATAAGAAAATTTTTGTGAAAGCACATGATATGGTACCTGTTAGACCTAAAGTTAGGGCATTATAATATGCTAATTCAGAACATTCTTACAAGCCTTTATTGTATCTAACTTCCTTAGAATAGCTATTCAAGTTGCACCCACAAAGTTGAAGGTCAGGTTTCTTTGTGTATTCAGGTGTGTTCACTAAGGCCCTCCAGATAAAATATGAAGATAGGTGTATTTGATTTACTTATTGTGGTTGCTAATCTCCTGAGGTGGCCTCCAACAATTCCTCCCACTCTGTACAAACATGCCACAGCTCCTATCAAGGAGCAAAGGTTATCTGCCTGCCTTCTGAATCTGGGTTGGTCTTGTGACTGGCTTTGATCAATAAAATGTGGCAGAAGTGATGTTCTGGGACATCTGAATGTAGACACACTTAAGGAGACTGGTAGATGCTACTTTCTGATTCTTGGACTGTAGTTGACATGCTGTGAGAAACCAAAGACACATGAAGAGGGCATATGGAGGTGAACCAAGGCACTGTATTTGCCAGCTCCAACTGAGCTCCTAGACAACAGGCAAAACTAGTTGCCAACCATGGGCTTGAGCTATCTTAGATATTCCAGTCTAGTCAAATACCTGCATGCCCATAGCTGTGATGTCCCATGGAGCAGAAAAACCACCCAGCTGAACCCAGTCATCCCACAGAATAATCAAAGACAATAAAATGATTGTTATTTTAAGCCACTAACTTTTAAAGCACAGAAATAATTGAAACAACCTTCATGCCTCTAACTACCATGATTATATGGCTACTTCTACCATTATTTGACCTATAAATAGGCTATCCTATATAATAAAAGGCTAATATGCAAATTGACCGAATGGCAGAACGACCGGTCGCTATGACGTGCACTGACCACTAGCAGACACTCAATGCAGGAGCTGCCCCCTGGTGATCAGTGTGCTCCCCATGGGAGCGCTGCTCATCCAGAAGCCCTGAGCTGGGCTCATGACTGGTGAGCACAGCAGTGGTGGCGGGAGCCTCTCCCACCTCCGTGACAGCGCTAAGGATATCCAACTGTTGGCTTAGGCTCACTCCAGTCCCCATGGGGAGCAGGCCTAAGCTGTCAGGACATCCCCCCCTGAAGGCTCCCAGAATGTGAGAGGACACAGGCCGGGCTGAGGCATTTTTTTTGCACAAATTTTATGCACCAGGCCTCTAGTTTATAATATTTATAATGACCTATTTGTCATTGCTAATCTATCAGGGATGCAAGCAGTTCAAACTTTTGGGACTAATGAGCTAACAAAACAAGTGAGTGGTAAATATTTTCAAAATGTCATGGCTGTGGAATTTATATTTAATTTCCGCATTCCTTTTATCCCATGTGTGTTAATGATAAGCCAATATTGCTGGCATTTCTCTTTATGTGAAAATTTATGTGGTTGTCATAAAATACCATTATTTATAATTACTTTGGTGGTGGTGTGGAGGGAGAGAAGGGTTCAGATTTTAGACATATTGAAAGGGATAGACATTTACTTGATGACTGATTAATTATGAGGGTAAAGAAGACTGAAGGTTGATTCCCAAGCTTCTGGCTTAGGTAACTGGGGGTCATTGGGGCTATTCGTTGAGGCAGTTAAGATGGGAGAAAGAGCATGTCAAAAAATGGGTTGATATTTGAGACTGGAACAGGAGAGAGGTCTCTGACTCAGACCAATTGCTAATTTAAGTATTCTAACTAGTTCCTCTGCCTCCCCTGCAATCCATTCTCCACTATGCAGCTTGAATAACCCAATTAAAATGTAAAGAGAACCATGTCCTTCCACTATTTGATTATTATCCTTACAGTAATGTTTTTTCTTCTAGTGTTAATGACCACATACTATGTGTCTGAGTTAAGGCCTTTATGTGCCTTATTTAATTTAGTTCTCATTCTTTGAGAATGGATGCTGCAACTACCTCCATTGAAAAGGGCTCAGAGAGGTAAAGTCACTTTCGAAAAGCACCAGAGCTGGGTTTCAAACTCCTGTCTTGTCTGTCTGACTGCAGTGTCTGTGTCTTTAACCACTATAGGACATTGCCCTTCATGCTTAAATGTATATAATGCTCCATATCCTTCAAAGTACTTCCACATGCATTATCCATTATTCCTTTCCTCCATTTGGTAGGTATTTTCTTAATTGTATAGAGGAGGAAATCAAAGCAGAGAGAATTAAGGAATCCAAATTCCTCATTAATTAATTAATCCAAACATAAATATGTATGGAGCAGATTCTAATAGGGAATTAAGATGCAGAGGGTTTAAGTGACCTGCTCAAGGCCTCATGACTGCTTAGTGGTAAACAAAGACTAGAATCTTTGGGTTCACAGTTCTGTGTTCTTGATGGGAGGGGAGAATTGCTTCCAAACTGCTAAGGTACTTAGCAAGAGGTTGGCTTGGATCAGGAGTAAAAGCAGATTCAGTTTGTCCTCCATTATATCTTCCTTCTCTATCTCCTGGACACTAGCTCATTAGAAGTTGATTTCTAAAACATAGGCCTGGCATTCAGCAGCTGTGGAACACTGATCAGATTTGGTGTATGTGGCTTCATTCAGTAGGTAGAAGGAGGAGGAAATAGCAGGGATATTCATTTCAGCACAATATATTTTATTTTTAAATGATGAATGCTGTTAAGAATGAGACAGGCCCTAACCGGTTTGGCTCAGTAGATAGAGCGTCGGCCTGCGGACTGCAGGGTCCCAGATTCGATTCCAGTCAAGGGCATGTACCTTGGTTGTGGGCACATCCCCAGTAGGGGGTGTGCAGGAGGCAGCGGATCGATGTTTCTCTCATTGATGTTTCTAACTCTCTATCCCTCTCCCTTCCTCTCTGTAAAAAAAATCAGTAAAATATATTACAAAAAAAAAAAAAAAAAAAGAATGAGACAGAATTTCCCAGAGTGGATGTAAGCTCCCCCTTCCCTCCTACCACACACAGTCAGGTAGACCCCTTGGACCCCTGTGGCTAAATAAGTAATATGGCTAAATAATGGCCCTCATCTTAAATAATAAATGCAGGGTCTGCTGCTGCCAGTGATGGGATTAATTCCAAATTAATTCTCTGCTTCTTTGAGTCACGTACTCAGATTCAGACTCTGAGGTGGAACCATCTTGTTTGCGGAGTAGAGGTCATATTTCCTTGCTTTGGCTGCTGGGAAGCTGGGAGAGGAATTACCTTCCTCTCCTCCAGACAAAACAGAAAGGAAGCAATTGATCTTCAAAGTTCTTCCAGGTTTGAGAACTGTGATTCTGTGGGTTTTAGTGCATTGTCTTGTCATAGATTTACACAAGTTACCACTGGTGTTAGTGCACGTGTAGGTATTTTAACAAGTACCATGGCTTTAATGATAACTTGAGTATCAGATTTCTCTTCCTTTCTCATCTTACAAAACATCTCGTTATTCTCTGCCTTACATCCATTAAAGATTAATGGGGGCGCATGTGGCAAATTGTGGGTAGTGCCGAGTGAAAGTAGTTGTCCAACTTCCAAGTGTCCTCACAGCATGGATTATCCTGGTGAGTTTATCAGAATCTTGTCTTCAGTTTTATATTTCCTTCCCTTTTATCCATGCTTCAGAATTTGACTGACTCATGAAGATTGATGTGCTCCTGAAACTCACAAAGAAATCCAGAATTCTAATAGTTAATTTATAATGAGAAATAAAATGTTCAAGCACACCAGTCATGTCAGCCTAATAAAAGCATTCTCCTGTGGTTTAAATAAAAACATATAGGAAGCCAAACTATAATCAGAATGTTGTTCAGAGTGTTTGGCATCAGGGCAAGGGGAGTTAATTATATGATTACGATAATCAATGATCCCAGACCCTGATTGCCTGGTTATAATAGCCAGGATACTTTCAGTTGTAGGTGACAGACATACAATTAAAATTATCTTGGGCCAAAAGAAGAGTTTGTTTAAAAATTACCGAATACCGCTCTGGGAAATTCCATGGGAGAGTTGGTTTTCAAAGACTGCCGGAATCAGGACTAGAAATCCTCCAGGGTTCTCTCCCTGTTGTCTTCATTCCCTCCTTCTGCAGGTAAGGATGTTACGTCCCATGGTTCTCATCCCGGGAGAGTGACTGGCCCTTTTCCATTGGTATCTCTGAAGAAATCCCACTTGAGAGCCCTGGCTGCCTGTGGGCTGGAGGCTGATATTTGGACCTATACGCTATAGGTAGGGATGGAGTAGTAAGCAGCACCATGAGGCACAGGCTTGCTCCTGGTGGCTCCAGACAATGAATGAAAGTCATTGTTGGCTGCCATTTGCTGGTTTGGAACATTGATGTTGATATAATCCATCTCTGCTCCCAGAACCAGAGCAGTCTGTTTATGAGCCAGGACATCTCTTCCCCAGGAAGATGCCTCCCTCGCTTTTCTGACCTTGTGCTTTCCTGAGTTTCTCTGAAGGCCGTTTCTCTTCTAATGGACTTGTTCTTTTCTTATATTCTCTGTTCAGCTATAGCTTTAAGCTGATGTCTAAGAGGAAAATTTATGTTGATTTTTAAAATATTTTTATTCTCAAAAGACCATCTTATTTCAAATTTGATGAAACATATCACTTAAAGATTGTTGCTCTGTTCTGCAGATTTGAAAGGGGGGGAGGGTGCTAATCATAAAGAGTTTATAAGTAACTGACTGAAAGTCATTCAGTATTTAAATTGTTGGAGCACCATCCTGAACCAAAAGGTTGTGGGTTCAATTCCCAGTCATGCCAGTCATGCCACATACTTAGGCTTGGGGCTCAATCCCCAGGTGGGGCATGTACGAAAGGCAACCAATCAATGTTTCTCTCTCACATCTATGTTGCTCTCTCTCTCCCCATTCCTCTTTCTCTAAAATCAATAAAACATATCCTTGGGTGAGGATTAAAAAATAAATAACTGAATATTTTGATTTCCACTATTTACTTTGTTCTCATTGTAAATCTATATCTCTTTATATCTAATTTTATTGCTTTATTCATTCAATGTTTTTCAATGCCTACCTTGTATCAGGCTCTGTGCTGGGAGGTGATAATAAGGTAGGGAGAAGGGCCTGAGCACGGATGGAATGGGTTTCTGCCTACTTTAAGTGAGTGGAGAGATGCCCAATGCTGCCTTGCAAGTTGGCCTGCCCAAAGCAAACTGTGATATTTGACTGATAATCATATCATTTGAGTCATAACTTTGGAAAAGAAAAGATAGGCAAATAAGTTCATTGTCATCTATTAATACTTAAACATCTTAAGATTATGGAATATTTTCTTTATATTTCCATGTTAAGATTATTAAATATTTATATATAAATACTATTCAAACTCCCATTTATCTACTCATTACCTGATTATAAATGTAAGTTAACATCTTTACAAAATTTGCTTTATATTTTTTAGAGAAATAATTTATAATGACTTACATAGCCATCAATATATTCACTCTATTGTTGGACATTACCTACCAGATTTTCACCATTACACATGAGGTTGCATTGACTATCCTTATACATGTCTCCTCGAGTATATATGCAAGGATTTCTTTATACTCAGAAACAGAATTTCTGGGTATTAAGATATATGCACCTTCAATTTAGCAAGGCACTGCCACCAGTAGTGTATAAATATACACATTCTTTCATATCCTTAAAAATATTTTTAATTTTTACCAATCTTATGGGTATGAAATGGTACTTCATTGTTGTTTTACTTTGCATTTCACTAATCACTGAATTTATCTTAAAATATTTACTAGCCTTCTGGTTTCTTTTACTGTGAATTGACTGCTTATAGGCTTTGTCCATTTTTCTATGGGATTCTGTCTTTCATGATTTCATTAATAATGTTTATTCTGGGTATTAATCTTGTTTTGATTAATTTTATGATTTTTCTACTCTATGGCTTCTCTTCTAACTGTTCAAGCTGTCTTTTGATCAATAGAAGTTTTAAATTATAATTTGATCAAAACATATATAATGTCAGACTGTAAACATTTTAGAAATCACATATATGTGTATATATACATATATAAACACATATGTAACATACTAGAGGCCCAGTGCATGAAATTCGTGCATGGGGGCTGGGAAGGGGGAGGTCCCTCAGCCCGGCCTGCACCCTCTCTAATCTGGGACCCCTCAGGGGATATCCGACTGCAATCCGGGACCGCTGACTCTTAACCACTCGCCTGCCTGCCTGCCTGATCGCCCCTAACCACCTCTGCCTGCCGGCCTGATCATCCCTTAACTGCTTCCCTGCCAGCCTGGTTGCCCCCTAACTGCCCCCCTGCCGGCCTGGTCGCCCCTAACTGCCTCTGCCTGCCGGCCTGATCACCCCCTAACTGCTTCCCTGCCGTCCTGGTTGCCCCTAACCGCCTCTGCCTTGGCCCCCGCCACCGTGGCTTTGTCTGGAAGGATGTCTGGAAGATGTCTGGACTAATTAGCATATTACCCTTTTATTAGTATAGATATTGATTGAGTCATAAACAAGGGAGTTATTTTATGTTTTTCAATAAATTTTGTATTTTTTCATAAATATCATAAATCTTGTTACATATATTGCTATAGGAATTTTAGAAATTTTATTGCAATTATAAATGGGATTTTTCCACTTAGTCATGCTTTCTAATTTCTTATTGCTGATATATGAGTATACTATTTTTGTGTATTGATCTTATATCCAACAACCGTCCTGAAACTTGCCTGATGTTATGATTCAAAGATTCTCTTAGATTTTTAGATGTAGACAGTTTTATTATCTGTGGACAATGAAAATTTTGTTTCTTCCATTCCAATTATTATACTAATGATTCTTTTTCTTGTTTTACTGCCTTTGATAGAATATCTAGTGCATCGCTGAATAGAAAAGCTGATAGAGGACTTCTCTGACCAGGAATGTTTCTGGGGAGGAGTTTCATCAGCTTAGTTTTTATTCTTATTTACTGTTTTCTTCTCATAGTAATGTTTTCTTTTTTTTTTTTTTTTTTTTTTTTTTTTTTTTTACATTTTAAGTATGTTTAATTTTCCTGGCCTAGCAGCGATCAGGTAAATTCTGTGGAGGGGGGGAATAAGAAGTTTGGACCATTTCCTCAATATTTTAGTTCAAGAGTGCCCTCTTCTGTTAGAACAGTGAAGTGAACTTTATTTCATTAATGACTTTTTAAATTATTATTCTTTTTTTTGGAGGAGCGGTGGTTTTAGGACCCTTAATTTCTGGGCTTGATTTCTTATTTTTCTTTATTTTGCCAGTTGTCCCCACCCCCGCTTCCTTGGAATCATTGCACACCAAGGCTGCCATTGTGGTCTTGCATACTTTCCAAGCCTCTTTCTTAAAAGCCAATGTTCAAATCCTCTAGTCTCAGACTTGGTCTCAGTTTTTCCCCATCAGAGAAGGATGCTCTATTTCTGGGTCCATGTTCTCTGTGTTCCATCCCCACTGGGGAGTTGCCACTCTTTCCTCTCTTCCATGTAATCCCTGCCCGATTTTGCTCCAGCTTGGGCTCGGGTCTAACTCTACCATTTCTGGATTGTTCTCCTCACTACATTAAACTGAAGTTTGTAGACTTTTCTGGCCTCTATTATGCTGCATGCATGGAAAATTGTGTGATTTTATTTGCGTTGCTGTTGATATGTATAGTTTTGGAGGATGTATGTAGAAATTTGGATTTAAGGAACTGAAGGATCTAGGAATGTTTTACAGTCCTCCTCTATGCCTGTGGAATTATCATTTTATCTTTGTGATTCTGTCATTTTTTGCTTTACATATTTTATGTGTTGTTGAGTATGTCATATATTCTTGGTGACTTATTCCTTTAATCAGTAGGTAATGATTAGCAAATCTTTATAATTAATAGTTTTTGGTTAATATTTGTATGATATATCTTTTATATTCTTTTGCTTTCAAACTTTATTTGAAAATAATTCTAGGTATAACAGCATAGAATCAGACTGCATAACACAATTTGTAGTTCAATTTAAGTCTGAGAAAATACTTTCCCTGATGGGCTTTACCCCTTTACTTTCATTGTGATTGCAAAGATATTTAATTTTATGATTTTAATTTGTCTGGCAAGCAGAAATTGATTTTCCTTTCTGGTATTCACAGTTCCTGCTTTGTATTAGATTAGCCTCTTTTGGGGGAAAAAAAAGTCCTATTTGCTGGTTTGAAAGTTACACTTCTAATTTTTGTTCTTTTAGTTTCCAGTACTCAAACTTTAGTGTGCATCAAAATCACCTAGAGGGCCTGTGACAACACAGATTGCTGGGCCCACCCTCAGAATTTCTAATTCAGTAGATCTCGAGTGGGACTGAAGTACAGTCACACACTGCTTAACAACAAAGACACACTCTGAGAAATGCATCATTAGGCGATTTCATTGTTGTGCAAAGATGGTGGAGTGTATTTACTTAAACCTAGATGGTGTAGCCTACGGCACACCTAGGCTGTACGATATAGCCTATTGCTCCTAAGCTACAAACATAGAACGCAGGCCTGTTCCTGTACAAAATAACATGAGATTAAATCAAGCACAAAAGAAAATGATGCAGTCATGAGCTGTATGCGTCTGCTGACCGAGTTAACACGGCATATTGCTTTACAGAAAACTTTTTATTCTAGCAGAAAGAATATACTTTAAAATAGTGATAAAAAGCATAGCATATAAATACACAAACCAGTAACATGGTCATTTATTATCATTCTCAAATATTATGTGCTCTACATAATTGTATGTGCTATACTCCTATACACCAGCAGTTCAGTGGGTTTGTTCACACCAGCATCACCACACACACGTGAGTAATGTGTTGCACTACAATGTTATGATGACTACAACACCACAAGGCAATAGTTTTTTTAGCTCCATTTTAATCTTATGAAACCCCTGTCATATATTTGGTCCATCATTGACTGAAACACCATTATGCGGCACATGACAGTATTTGCATTTCTTTAACAAGCTACTACTCTGGAAACCACTTCTTGTCAGGAATTGGTGATTATCACCAGGTAGAACCTGGGACACTTCAGTTTGCGGGCTGATGCTCTATCCATTGAGCAACCCGGCTAGGGCTGGAATTCTTTATTTGTTGGATTATATTACTTTCCCACCAGCTTGGCCATGCATTGAAATGTTTCAGTTTCCCTGTACCCAATATTTTTAGATGTGCAATTACCCGTGGAGTTTCTTTGACCATCTCATTTCATAATATTATCAGAACAGAAAATTAGGACTTTAATTTCTCATTGGAAAATAATTTCCTCCCAAACCCCACCCTCAGTTTCAAACAGAAAGAAACTTTCTGGCAAGTTTCCCTGGACTGGTTACTGTGGTTTTTTGGTCTCTATTATATGGAGACTCCTGGCTCTAAGAGTTTAGCAATTTGCCTTCTGTGAAATCCCCAAGACCACGTCTTCTGCTCTTTGACATGCAGCTCAAACTGCAGTCCTATCCTTGGGACATCAGCTTATGGCTTCCCATTCTAATGAGTATGTTCTTCATTTCCAACATTTCAAGTTTTCCCTTTTGAGCCTGGCTGTGCTTCTACACTTTGGGGAGGGAGGGCGTATTTCATCTGCATTACTGCGTGTTTAATGGGGGGAGGTTGGAGAAGCTATGTTATCTCAGTCCTCGTGGTTGTCTGCTGTTATCTTTTCAGTTGTCATCCAGCAGAGAACATAGGGCATAGGATCAAAAAGAGTTGAGGAGCAGAAAATGGTGGTAAAGTGAGTCCCAAAAGTTCAGAATGCACCCAAGCTCAGGTAATAATTTAAAATCCTTGGGATTGGTAGCATATCATTAGCACAGGAGAGTAGTGGATGGTGCTGAGTTGGAAGTAATGGAGGAAGGGCCTCCTGCTGGTGATAGGTAACACTGTAAACAAGGCTGAGACAGTTGTGGGTTTTAAAATTTTTATTGGGGCCAATCCTTCTTGAAATGGTTTTATTTTATGTAAAGTATACACCACTAAAACATTTAAATATGTTTGTTTTTTAAGTCATTCTTTTCTCAGATACTGACTTATCCCTCTTAGGTGTACATTGACGACATATGCTGAATACTACACTCCACCATGTAATTATCAGCTACTTGTGAGTATAAGAGGGCTGTGAAGCCACATTCTAATACTTGTTAATGTACATAAAATGGTTCTGTACGTCTAGTGTAAATAGTCAAGCTTGGGAAGAGAGGACAATTGCTGAGATTTATGATGTTTTATATTTATTTAGAGATATTTTCTATTTGAGGGAGTCCATAGAATGTTTTATTGTTATGATTTATTTTTAGATGTTTATAGATTTCAGGGAGAAAATACTGTAGTGTCCAAAACATATTAGTTGCTTTCTTCTTCATCTTGTTTTATTATCTCTGTCCCTGAATTTAATTTATCTGGAATAAGAACCTGCCTTTCTATTCATTTGTATTGCATTGACACATAAAAGTAAGTGGCTTAATTTAGCTCTGGGAAATGTGTATGTTGATAATATATGTCCAGTTTATTACTTTAATATATTTGTACTTAAAAAATTATACAACAGAAACAGAACAAGGCTGCATCTTATTAGGCTTGTCGATTAACCAGTGTAATAGATAAGGTATTTGATTATTGAAAAAGAGGAGAAAATTTTTATCTTTATTTTAAGATAGTATGATTACCTTCTTAGGAAAACAAAGATATTAAACTGAGAATTAAATAAGACCATTTAGTAGATGAGTAAATACAAAATAAGCATATGAAAAACAGTATCTTTCCTTCACATCAGCACTAACTGGTTAGTAAACTATAAAAGAAAAAGCGTACAAATTACTATAGCAACACAAATTTAAAATACTTTCATCAGGAAAAGCTTAGATTAGTAAAGATCAATAAAGATGTGGTAGATTGTCTCTAAAGATGGCTGGCCTTCTGTTTGTGTTCGCCACTTTCCCAGCAAGATGTGAATGTCTCTTTGCCTTTTGAATCTGGACTATCAGGCTTTTGATTTGATCAATAGAACATGGCAAAAGTGACCCTGTGCCAGATGTAGGCCTAGCTTATAAAAAGACTGCTTCCAAGTCTCTTGGAGCCCTGAGCTACCTCATGAGAAATCCAGGCTCCTGGGCTAGAGGGCGAGGCCATGAGGAGAAACACTACTGAGCCTGGCTTAGGAATGAAGAAGCCATCTCGGACATTCAGCCTACCTGAGCCTGGACTCCCGCTTCTGCTGCCATCCAACTGCAACCCATGAAAGATTCCAGCCATTAATTTTTAAAAATATTCACTCAGAGGTAAACAGAACTCTCAAATAAAAGGGAATAACTACCATTTTAGAGGACTGGAAAACTAAATTAATTAAAAATTAAATTTATACATTTAATACGCAGTGGGGTGAAGATGGGGTGAGATTTTTTAAAAAATCCTCACCTGAGGATATATTTTTTAATGTATTCTAGAGAGAGAGGGAGGAGGAGGAACTGATCAACTGCCTCCAGTATGCACCCCCACCAGGGATCAGACTCGCAACCTAGATATGTGCCCTGACTGGGAATCGGACCCACTACCTTTTTGGTATATGGAATGATGCTCTGACCAACCGAGCCACCCTGCCAGGGCAAGATGGGTTATTTTATCTGTTGCCAGGCAAATTGTAAATTATTTTAATCTTTCTGGAAAGGAATTTGGCAGTATGTATCAAGATACTATTTGATCTAATAATTTTCCTTCTAAGAAATTTCCCCAAAGGAAAATAATTTAAAATGCAGAGATAATAGTCACTGGATTATTTATAATGGCTAAACTTGGAAAATGCTTAATGTTTTAGTATTAGAAATAGTACTAATTGAATATGCTATAATCATATGATGAGGTTATTGTATCCTTTATAACATGAAAGATAGCTCTTAGTGTCTTGATAAATCTTCATTTATGGCAGTGGTTCTCAACCTTCCTAATGCCGCGACCCTTTAATACAGTTCCTCGTGTTGTGGTGACCCCAACCATAAAATTCTTTTCTTTTCTTTTTCTTTTTTTTTAATTAAATCTTTATTGTTCAGATTATTACAGTTGTTCCTCTTTTTTCCCCCCATAACTCCCCTCCACCCAGTTCCCACCCCACCCTCCTCCCTCACTCCCCACCCACTGTCCTCATCCACAGGTGCACGATTTTTGTCCAGTCTCTTCCCGCATCTCCCACACCCCTTTTCCCCCCAAGAATAGTCAGTCCATTCCCTTTCTATG
>NW_005360124.1:12307042-12319734 GCF_000412655.1 Myotis brandtii | reverse complement strand
AGCAGTGGTTCTCAACCTTCCTGATGCCGCGACCCTTTAATACAGTTCCTCATGTTGTGGTGACCCCCAACCATAACATTATTTTTGTTGCTACTTCATAACTGTAATTTTGCTACTGTTATGAATCGTAATGTAAATATCTGATATGCAGGATGTATTTTCATTGTTACAAATTGAACATAATTAAAGCATAGTGATTAATCACAAAAACAATATGTAATTATATATGTGTTTTCCGATGGTCTTAGGCGACCCTTGTGAAAGGGTCATTCGACCCCCAAAGGGGTCGCGACCCACAGGTTGAGAACCGCTGATTTAAGGTTAAGAAAAACATTAGTATGCAAAAATTGAATATATATTTTATCTAAACTATGTAAAACATAGAAGAAAAAATGAAAAAACTGTCAAAATGCTACTAAAGTTGGTCATTTTCTTCATCTCTACACTCTTTATCCTGATTTTTATAATCAGAAAACACACAAGGAAACAAATATGTTACTTAAAAATGCAATTCAGGCCTGTTTCCTTATATACATGGAATTTGGTTCCATCTCTAAAAATGAAGTTGAAGACATAATTACAAACTCACAAAGCCTGAAGGACGAATTTTCCATAGGCAGAAATTTAAGGGTGTATTCTCTGAGTGCATAAGTCTTTAGCCATTGTGTTACATACTTATGGTTTTAATTTTTTCAGCATTATTTCTAATATTTCCCCATTGCTTATTTCCACATTAATAGCACAACATGCCATGGCAGTTGTTTGGCTTTAGTTAGAGTTTTGTTCATTCACTTCCAAGCCAAAGTAATTGATTTTGAGACATGTTTTTAGCACTGCTTTTTAGCACCCCTATTTAATGAATGGTTGCATTACATTCTTATAGAATATAAAAATATTTTAAATTATAAGTGGGTGGCTAAATAACAGCAGAATAGTAACTGAGGTTATCTTGCATATAAACAAGTATCTATATATATAAAAGCCTAAGTGACTGGCCTACCGACCGGCCGGTAGGTATGACACACACTGACCACAAGGAGTCAGATGCTTAACACAGGAGCGGAAACCACAGGCATGGAAACTTGGTACAGATTGATGAATCTCAGAGGGAAGAAGAGAGGGGGAGGGTGGGAAGAGATTAAGCAAAGATCTTATATGCATACTAGAGGCCCGGTGCCATGCACTGGTGGGGTCCCTCGACCTGGCTCTCCAACATTCCTCTGAGAGTCCCAGATTGTGAGAGGGCGCAGGCCACGCCGAGAGACCCCACCAGTGCATGAATCCGTGCACCGGGCCTCTAGTATACTTCATAAAATACTAATATTTTTTTTCATGCTAAGCATTTTACCATATGGCCTTAGCGTAAATAGTTCACTACTCACTCAGGCTACCACTTTTGCAATTATAGAATCTTAAAATATCTGGATTCATACTACTTCAAATTTTGTGCATGAATTGAAACTTTTATCAATTTTTATACGATGGGCTCTTACATTTGCTTAAATGCGTATTTGCATAAAGTGGGACAGCATTGTGGGAAACTTAAAGAAAATGCAACTTATCATACCAGAACTCTAGACATAAGTAAGGAAATACAGAATATGTGAAAGTTAAGGAATTATTTCCAAGGAGAGAAATGAATGAGAATTGCAAGCTACATCTTCAGAACTCCAATTCTTGCATTGGGTACTTTTTATGGCTCACCCAATTTCAGTGAAAGATATTGTCTTTTAAAAGCTTCCCCTTCCTTTTCCCAAAGAACCAAGAGAGGAAAAGATTCAGAGAAGGTAGGTTGGAGGACTGGTCTATGGCTGGCTGTGTTGTAGGTTACGTGAGCCTTTAGGACAGGGGACAAGTCTTTGGCCCCACCCTTCCTTCCTGCTGTCTGGTAGTTTGATTTCCAGCACCCATATTTAGAAGTTAGCCAACCCTGTTATTGTTAATATTCTTGAAATTATTGCCAATAAATGAATAAGTGTTATTACACAAAACTAAAGCATATTATACTCATTTTTTTTCCTGGGAAGTACTTTTTGTCCTCTATACTCTATTTTAAGCAAAATTTTCTGCATATTAGGTACCAAAGGTTTCTGCCTCAAGATGTTTTTTGGATGTTATATTATCACCATCATTTCCTGGTTAGCTAGGAGTTTCCATCATTTAATATAGTTAGCTTTTCAAAAGCACTTTTCTGCACTTTTTCAGTGTGGTAAAATACACATAATATAAAATGTACTATTTTAACCCTTTTTCAGTGTACAATTTAGTGGTATAAGTATAGTTACATTGTTGTTATATTTATTTTTAAAAATTCTAAAAGAAATGAAAACATTATTAGTATTGTCAGACTCCAAAAGTAATGTGGGCCCTAGGCATTGGGCTTTTCCTGTGCTTCATGGCTTGTGGGCCCAGCCAGGACCTACTGGAAGTTTAACACCTGCCTAACCGGGACTTGTTCAATTTGATTGGCTGGTGTTGTATTGATTGAGAAATACTCTGAGTATCATCCCAAACAAAAATGCATCTTAGATAGGAGTTGGAAGTGGGCAGGATCATTAGGAGCCCTTTATTGTTCAATTCAGCTCATTCACATGAAAGAAACTCCCCTAAGCTTGGAGTTGCCTTTACTTTTCTGCCTCCTTAAGAAGGGCTTTGCCAAACTTCTGCCCTGAAATTTAACTAGATAATGTTCTGGCCCAGTGATGTGTCTTCACAGGACTTCCACAGCTTCACCCAGTTATTTGGAATACAATAGGATTTGCCTTATTGATTACTCTCAGTAATGTGGGTGGGCCTTGTCCAATCAGTTGATGGTAGCCTTAAGAGCGAAAACCTGAGGTTTCTTGGAGAAGGAATCCTGCCTCAACAGTTGTAATATAGAAATTCTGCCTAAGTTTCTAGTCTTACATTCATGTGAGCCAGTTCCTCAAAATCTCTGTCTCTCTCTCTTACTCTCTCTCTCTCTCATCTTCACTGGTATAGACAGAAAGGTATTCATGAGCTCTCTGACTCTCAAATTCTACTATTTGATTTGATTCTCTTTTATTGATCCTGTCTCTTTCATTAATCCTGTCCCATCCTAATAGCCATTTATTTATGACCAAGTAATCTTTTTGATTAAGGATTTTGGCAGACATTGAAATCAAGTCTGCTTGAAAATTAGAAATAAATATTATAACTTCTGCTCATCTCATGTATCACCAACAATTGAGAAATGATGGATATCTATTTTCAGAAAACTCAGTTCTTGATTATTTTGGTATTGTGTCCTTTTAGTAAAAAGAACCCTATTTTTTTCTGTAATTATATTTGCACTTATATTGGCTTCTGAAGTTAAATAACCAAGGTCTCCTTTCTGGTTAAGTCATAAAGTTCAGTTCTACTCCAGGGAACTTAAGATAGTGGGAGACTTCATTTTCTTCCTTTTTATCTTTAATTTCTACAGTGAACATATTTGACTTTTGTAATGGAGACAAAAAAATTTAAATTGAGAACTTTAAGACTCAAATTTTTACCTAACTGCACCGTTACACATATAAAACAGTTGCAGGTGTCCTCACATAATATAGACTGAGAAATAAGAAGAATGATATTTATTTTTATGTGATTAAAATGATATGACCAATAAAAATTTATTCATTAGAAGGAAAAAAATTAGTCAGTAGCTAAGGTTCAGTAGTATATTGCTTAGTTTTTTTATGCTTGCCATTACTAGAGAGTGTGTAATATTGTCAGCTTATTTTGTGAAATGTTTGTTCATGTAGATCCCCATATTTTTCTTTGTGATGAAAACTTACTGTATTGACTAGACTCATTAATGACATCAATGTTTACATTTAAACTCACAGCCTAAACTTCCTTGCACTCCCTATGACTATTTTCCTTCAGTTGAATACCTGCATTTGTTACAAGCACTTTTTCTTTGTAAAATTATATCAAATAAAAAAGGATAATGAATGTTTCTTAAATATGTAACAAAAATATATAATTATTTATATATTTAATATTGCTTTATTTGACAGTTACTCTTATGTTTGTAACTAAATCATCAGGGGAGAAAAAAATGCCCAATAGAAATGACATCACTTTATAAGTAGTGAAGGAGATGAATGAAGGGATCTGTCTGAGATGCCTATGTCCTGTGATCCCAGGGTTGATAAAGTAGATTTAGCTGTAAGGGAATTTTTCTTTTCCTCCCACATTACTCTGCATGTGTGCTTAGAAGACAACCTTATTAGGGGAAGACGGGTCTTTAGTCAAATGCATATAAGTGCTAAAGAATTTTATACATGATGTATACTGAAAATAATGAAACGAAATATCACTGCAATCTACTATTATGTCTACTTTCATTCCATCCAGTGTGACATTCACATTAATAAGTTTGCTGCCTAAAATGCCTTTTCAAGAGTAACTGGAGAACTCTAAATGAGCATACTTATAGGCTTGCTAGGGTAGAATGGTCTTTGTTGCATGAATGCCAGGTGGCTAATAGCTGTCTGTAATGGTGGACACAAGGTTAGTTCACAGTGACTGATTTGGCCAGGAAACATAACCCATTATGCATTTTTATGGATGATCTGGATGGAGGAATTGAGCTATGCTTTTAAATTATCTTATAATAGTAAATTAGACAGAGTTACTGATATTCCAGAAGGCAGGCCTAAAATGGAAAATGACCTTGAAAATAAAACTATCAAAAATAAAAGGTCCTAAAGAAAAAGCATGAAATTAAATAAGAATAACCAGAGAACAGTCCCTTGGAAATTGGGAAAAACTGGGTGAGTATTGGGTATCTTTTGACTAAAAAATAGCAATATAATTTTATTCTGGAAAAAAAGAAGGTTTGGGAAATAATGGTGCCTTGTGTAAGAATATAACACTCAAGGAGTGATGGGGATGGGGTGAGGAGGGATTGGGTATCTAACAGTATAATAGATACCTATAACTTAAAGATACATGGATACATTTTACTGACATAAATGGTAAAACCATATTCTATTTGTCCTGCATAATGAAGGAAGGTCAATTGGGGCCCTATTGACCAAGAGGACCCTCCTGTAACATCCTAACCCGCCTTTCTATGACATGTTAAAAAGAAGAAAGAAAAGAGAAGAAAAGGAAGAAGAACATGTTCTTAACCTTAAGGCAGTGATTTTCTTGTTGCACCTTAGTGGTTTCTGATTCTGCAGGGCCTGTTGCCCTCAGTGCTCAGTGTTCCTTTATCTGATGCTCCTTATTTTTGCATCTTTTATGAGAACGTTTCATTCAATTTTCTTTCTTTTTAAAAATATATTTTTATTGACTTCAGAGAGGAAGGGAAAGGGAGAGAGAGATAGAAACATCAGTGATGAGGAATCATCTGCTGCTTCCTGCACACCCCCTACTGGGGATCGAGCCCACAAGCCAGGCATGTGCTCTGACCAGGAATCAAACCAGTGACCTCCTGGTTCATGGATCGACGCTCAACCACTGAATCACGCAGGCCAGGCCATTCAACGGTCCCTCCCTAAAACAGTACCCTTAGAGTTGATGAGAGATTGATCCTTACTGTTGGTTATGTTTTGTCAGGTTTTGCTCTCTATGAAGCTTCTTTAGAAGTGAGCATTTGTTGGCTACTACTGCATTCTTCAATCTCCCTCTCCCTTCAGAATCTATGACATTGCAACACACTCCATATCTCTCCTTCTGTGTCCTTCAAAGTATTCCCAAGATTTGGATCCCAGAATCATGCTTATCTCATTTTCCACAATCTCAGGGAATTCATCTACTCCATGGCTCCCTGACCATCACTTTTTGGGGGAAACATATTTTTATCCAATTTTAAATTTACAGGAAAGTTGCAAAAATAGCACAAGGAGCTCTCATATAATCTTGACTCAGAGTCACCAATTGTTTACCATTAGGCTGGAGACATTGTGGTACTTTACCTCTAAATAATTCATGCTTTTCCTAAGAATAGGATTTTATAGCTATGGTAAGTGTTCAACCTCGGGAAAGTTGATGCAGTATAATTATGTCATCCACAGTCTATATTCAAATATAATTCATGATCCCGATAATGTTCTTTATAGCTATTTTTCCCAGTCAGTGATCACTGCTGTGCATAGGGCACAGACCTCCCTCCAGGCCATCTGTTCCACAGCACTGCCTTCCAAATAAAGATTTTGTGCTGATGTCATCTCTAATTAAAAATGTCTAAAATCTGACTCATCTCCTCCTCCTGAAACAAGTTCTCCCCATCTCCTCTCCATGTCTGTCTTATTCTTTTTAATAGTGTTACCTCTCCCATAGGTTTGAGGCTATGGAACATCTCTGATTCTTTACCCACTTAGCCAGGGAAGTCCTCTACCTTTTTCCTCTGAAATGTCTCCTCCAGTTTGGCTCTGCACAGCTCAACTACCTGTTCCCAGGTACCCTCGTCTCCCTGAAGGGCTCAGGAAAGCTTGCAGTGATGGTTCTATCATAAATGAACTTTGTCAGAACTCAGGGTCTCTGAAGCACCAGAATAATGGACCAGCCAACAGATTCTGTGGTACTTCAAAAATCTGTTTCTATACACAATTTCTAAACACTTCTTCCCACTGCCACTAAATTGATGTTGAGTAAACATTTCATTATTAGGTTAGGATGTTGAAAATATAGCAACTGTCTGCAACACACATATGCATAGGAAAAAATTGTGCTTGTTCACTCGCCTTCTTCCCAAGCCCACCACCAGAGGGAAAAACACACACTCTTCAATCCATTTAAAGATTAGCCTGATTATAGTTCCTACAAGAAGTGTTTAATATCCCTTGAAAAACTCTTAGAGATCCTTTCCCATCCCCTCTTTGTAGTAAAGAACAAATATAGCAGAACTGAGACTGCTACCTGTTAAAAAACCTGCTTGTAAGGTTGGCCTTTGGTTGGCATCTAGAAACTTGGCTTTCCAGATAAGATTCCCTAATAAGAATGGCTCACTGTGCCTAGCCTCTGCAAACAATGTGGTTTATGCTGAACACCTGCTTTCCTTCTGCAAGTCTGGAATTTTGGTATCAAGGCAGAGGGTGCCTATGTGACCAGCCTCCCACAAAAATTTTGTCCACTAAGTTTCTAATGAGCTTCCCCAGTAGAGAGCATTTCACAACTCATTGCTGGGGTAATTAAGTGCATCCTGTGTGACTCACTGGGAAAGGACTCTTGGAAGTTTGCACCTGGTTTCGACTGGACTTCAGTTTGCATGCCTTTTCCCTTTGCTCGTTTTGCTTTGTGTCCACTTGCTGCAATAAATCATAGCCCCTAGTACCACTATATGTTGAGTCTTGTCAGTCCTCCTAGCAAGTCATTGAATCTAAGGGTAGCCTTGGGAACCTCAACACTCCCTATTTTTCTCCCTGTGGCAGGTTGTTATTGTCCCAAAATGACTGCAACATACCTGCCACCTCACATGCCCTTGCAGTGTGATTTTAACGGAGAGGCAGAATCTGCATTACCTCCCCTGCAATTGGGTGAACTGTGACTATGATGGGAGTGAAGCTTGTGACTTCTGAGGTCTGGTGATAAAAAGCTCCTGGTTCTCTTTGTGCCACCCTCACTCTCAGACCCAGTTATCATGCCATGAAGAAGCCCAAGCATGTACGTGAGGGAACCTGTGAGGTTGTTCCAGTCAACGGCCCTAGCTGGGGTCGCAGCAGACAGCCAACATCAACTACCAATTGGAATGAGAGAGGTTTCCAGCGTAGGTCCTAAGTTACCCCCAGCATTCAGGACTTCCTAGCTGAGACCCCAGACACTGTGGAGCAGAGATGCTGCCTTTGATGTATCTATAATAATAAAAGCATAATATGCTAATTAGACCAGAAGTCCTTTTGGATGACTTTCCGGATGAAGCCGGGGCTGCAAAGGGAAGTCTGGGCCCCGGGTGCCAGAGGGAAGCTGGCGTAGGTCCTAAGTTACCCCCAGCATTCAAGACTTCCTCGCTGAGACCCCAGACACTGTGGAGCAGAGATGCTGTCTTTGATATACCTTTTCCAAATTCCTGACCCAAAGAATCTAAAAATGGCCATTGTTTCTCATGCTATGTGTAGGTTGGCCTGTTACACAGCAATAATAACTGCAACTCTCCCGAAGGTGGTGTCCAGGTATATGGAGAGAGGGATACAATTTAGCATCCTGATGCCAGGGGGGAAGAATAGGGTATTTTTGAGTGGCATTTTTTGTGTCTGTTCTGGTCTCTGGGATGATATGCCTAGTCCACCTGGTTGCTCTTTTCTTTGCTGGCGTTAGTCGCTCTGGTCTGTGGACTTTGTTAACTGTCATTCTTTTCTATTTCTCTTGCTTTCTCTTTGGACTTCGTTGTAACCCTCATGGCATGTTTGGGATTACTCAGCCTTATTTCCACTCCCACAGATACTGTTGGCCCCACAGAAACCTTCTCTGACTCCCATTCATTCCCAGATCTAATTCTGAAACTGAGAGCTGAACCCCCTCTGCAGACTTGCAGTTACTTCAGGGTCTTGTTTATGCCATAAGACACCAAAAGTGGCTCAGGATTGATGACTCTCAGAGTCTCCGTCTGCCTGACCATGCTGCTCTACCAGCTTGGGTATGTGCCCCAGGCAAATGAAAGGGCAGCCTGATCTGTGTTTTGTTTCAAGAGTTCTCATGAGAGGTGGAAGCCAGGAGAAGACCCCACATACCTTTCTGCCATTATTCTCATTTATTTAGTACTAGAGGCCTGGTGCATGGATTCGTGCACCGGTGGGGTCCCTCGGCCTGGCCTGTGGGGATCGGGCTGAAACCAGCTCTCCGACATCCCCCAAGGGGTCCCGGATTGCAAGAGGGCGGTTCTTGGGTGACACACCCTGGAATCTGGCTCCTTCCTCTCTGGTTCTGGGTGCGTCACCCGAGAATCACCACTGCCAAGTGACTGCAGCTCAGCAGCTCCTGCGTTGAGCATCTGCCCCCTGGTGGTCAGTGCGCATCATAGTTACTGGCCGGTTGCTTAAGCTTTTATGTATATAGACTGGAGGCCCGATGAACGAAATTAGTGCAAGAGTAGGCCTTCTTTCCCCTGGCTGCCGGCACCAGCTTCCCTCTGGCACCCGGGACCCAGACTTCCCTTTGCAGCCCCGGCTTCATCCGAAAAGTCATCCAAAAGGACTTCTGGTCTAATTAGCATATTATGCTTTTATTATTATAGATACTTCTCTGTGTCCCAGTCAAAGAGACTCTGCCTGATTAAAGTCTAGGTAGGGATGGGTACATTAGGAAACTGTTTCCGTTATCCTTTTCCCTTATTTTCTTCCTACAATTCTCCAGACTCTTCCTTATATTCCTGCTCTTTTTTCCAGCTCTTGTTGAAGCCTTATAGGCAAAGCATATTTTTCTTCACATTTGAAGAACTCTATGAGCTGATTCTTCCAGGTTTGGTCATTGATATTCTGAAGTCCATAAGTCTGTGAGTTGGATTGCAAGGTGTGTGCGTGTGTGTGTGTGTGTGTGTGTGTGTGTGTGTGTCTGGGTGCCCATGATCCAGTGAAGTTGACATAGAAAATTAGCCATCACATCCATTAATAGCCACTCCTCATTCTTCTCCCTCTCCTGAAAAACTACCTTTTTCCTCTGTGGACTTGCCTATTTTGTACATTTTATATAAGAAATCATGCACTATGTGGTATTTTGGTTTAGCTTTTGTCACTTGGCATAATGTTTTCTATGTTATAGCATCTATCAATACTTTATTCCTTTTATTGCCAAATAATATTTCATTGTGTGAATAGACGATATTTTGTTTATTCACCTATCAGTTGATATTGTAAATAGTTGAGATCCAATTCTAATTGCATTTCCTGAATCCAGTCCTTTCCACCTTCAATCCTTAGTACCTTCTGTTACCAGAATCCTTTTCCTAAAACATCACATTTAATCTTGTCATTCACATTATCAAAATGAATCATCCTCTTTGCATAAAAGGTGCTAAAGGAACACATTGACCTTTCATTTGATGCTCTCTTCAGTTTGATGGCAGCTGGGGTAGGAATAGCAGATCCTGCCTCCCTCTGAGAAGGCAGTTTTGGCCAGTGATGCTTAAAATCTATTTTAAAGGGCCTCTACCTGATCAAAGGCAAACAAACAAGCCCCAAAGAAATAGACCCCAACAACAAAAAGCAAAAGCCCAAATTATGTAGAAAGGAACATGGATTAGATGTAGGTTTAGGATTTTATTGTTTATATTTCTTTTCATCTCTTATTGTTAGAATTTCATGAGGATCCTGGAGGGATAAAGGATCTTACAGTTAGTTGGTTAGTTTGAAGTCCTGGCTGAGTCACTTAATATTGGCATTCTTTAAATTCTCCCCTTCTGAGATTTTAAGCAAATTATCTTTTCTCATATGTAAAATGAGAGCAGTAGTTTGTACTTCAGAGCCCTGTTATGAATTAAAAGATATAAACACTCAACTCCTATGCCCATGGCACTCAGAAAATAAATAGACACAATAATGATTGTTATGGTTAAACATCTGGTTAGTTTTCAATTATTTTCAATAAAGCCAATCTAAGATTTGAACTATGTTTAGCTGTTCTTTCATTTTTTTATAGATTTTGGTGATTTAATTTCAATATTGTTCTAGTACTTTAAAATTTGTACCAATTAAAGGGAGAAATTATATAATCAGTTCAAGGGCTTTATGTTCTTTATCTATCATTACCCTTGATGGTAATCTAAAAGAATCATTATTTCCTTTGGGAAATGGTCAATGATAGTGTCTTATTTCTTACTAGAGGCCTGGTGCATGAATTTGTGCACGGGTGGGGTCCAGTTGGCCCGCCCTGATGGGGGCCCATTGGGCTGGGCCAATGTGGGTGAGGGGCCGCAGGCAGTTGGCCAGCCAGCCCTGCCCCTGATCGGGGTGTTGGGGGGGCCGATCAGGGGCTGGACCAGATGGGGATGGGGCCAGTTGGGACCTGGATCAGGCTGGTAGGCTGCCACAGTGTGTGTCGTAGTCACCAGTTGTTCCGGTTGTTCTGGTCAGTGCCGTTCTGGTCTCTGGGCTTTTATATATATAGATAATAGAAGCTTTTATGATATGCTCTGAGGGTAAATACCTTAAACATTATACTGAATTATGCTGAGGTAAATTTCTCATAGGAATGAATCTTTGAACTTGGCATTTACTGGCAAGTGTGACTGGATAGCAGTTATTAAAGATATAGCCCAAGATATTATTCTTTGGAATAATTGTAACACATTAATTTTAAAAAGATGTTGAATGGTAGATAAATTGTAATTGTTTGGGTCTTACATAGATAATCATAAATTTTATCTGTAAATGTATGGGTTAGAACAATTTTAAATGTATAATAATTTATTTTTAGTTTCATAAAACAACCATGAACTAATTTCTTCTTTCAGAATTATAAGTACTTATAAATGCAATAGCCTTTTTTTTCTCATTGAGGTATTTGTAATTTGAGAAGTTAAATTAATCAATTGTTTGAAAATTCACCTTTGTTCATAGTAAGACTAACATACTAAAGATCAGCTTTTAGACATCACTCCTTTTTACATATTTCAGTTATTCAGTATCACTTTTCTTTCCTCTCCCCTCCTTTAGGATTATCCTTGTCAAGATGATTATTCAATAGTCCACAGAAAATGCCGTTCTCAGTTCACAGATCTAAATGGCTCCAAAAGATTTGGTATCAACACTTGGCATGATGAGAGTGGGATTTATGCTAATTCATATGCCAAACAAGAACTCTACCCATCAACCGGTGGTCCTATACTCCCATTTTCATAATAATTTATGAAATCAGATTCTCTAACTAATGAAAGAATAATTGATTTAGCAGTTGATGATTTTTTTATCCTAATAAATGCAATGGAAATAATACTTTAGTAGTTTTCTTTAAAATCAAAATCTTACATTCTAGACCAGTGTGTATAATCTTCTTTTCATAAGCTACTCTAGTATTTTTCAGTTTAATATGCATACCACTGAGGGTATACAACACAATTCTAGATAGTTGGTGGAATTTTATTTTATTTATGGACTGTTTTTATTTGAATTTTATTAGAAAAAATGATAAAACTAGGACAATCATGCTTATGATAGGGTGTGGCTATTTTTTAAAAGTGAGCTAACAAATTCCACTTTTAAGTGAATGAAAATAAAGGTGACATTCAGATTTGACATGAAACTCCAATGGTGGAAATTTGGCTAACACTGGCACTATAATAATGTTGAGTGTGTGTGTGTGTGTGTGTGTGTGTGTGTGTGTGTTGGAGGAGTGTCTATGGACTTTGATTTCTTATGATGGCCAGCTGCACTGTGGATGGTTTATTCAGCACAGTATTTTTCCTTATTCAAGATAACACCTTTTTAGTGTATGGAATAGCAGAGATGCAGACAGAATTTTAGTGAAACTTTAGGGTTTAGAAAGTCCAATCATCTAGTGTTATATTTAGAAGAAATTCTAGAAGTTGTTTTGACTCACCCTCCAGTTTTATAGGTGAGCAAACAGAGACCAAGAGACTTTTAAGTAATTTGCCCAGGATTACATAAATAAATTCTAGTTGATCTTTGAGGTGCATTTGGACTCTAATTTTTTTTAATTAAATCTTTATTGTTCAGATTATTACATTTGTTCCTCTTTTTTCCCCCCACAACTCCCCTTCACCCAGTTCCCACCCCACCCTCCGCCCT
>NW_005360124.1:12296574-12305424 GCF_000412655.1 Myotis brandtii | reverse complement strand
GCACCTTAGTATTTTACTTCCGCACTGCACCTCCTCTGAGTCTTGGTATGCTTTTCTCTTTCCTTCTAGTTGTAGAATTTCCACTCAGCCAGCCTTCCTGTGGTTCTGGGTGATGTCCGTTCCATCTTTTAGTTGTATTTTTGAAGTGGTTGTGCGAGGCAGCAATCTCCAGTGTTTACCTATGCTGCCATCTTGGTTTCTCTGGACTCTAATTTTTTGTGTGGGTTGGTTTATTTGGTCAGCCCAGGCTAAATTTATTCTCATTGTATTTTAAAAATAAATCCATGAAATAAGATTTCATAATAAGTGCAATTTAGCACTGCCTCCAACTCTTAATTAGCAAATATGAGAAAACCTGTAAGCCTTGTGAGTAGAGAAATGATAATTAATAAAGAAAATGCTGCCCTGGCTGGTGTTTCTAAGTGGTTAGAGCCTCAGCCCCCCCTGCACTGAGGGGTCTCGGGTTTGATTCCCAGTCAAGGGCATATACATGGATTATAGATTCCATCCCCAGCCCTGGTTGGGGTGCATGCGGGAAGCAACCAATTGATGTGTCTCTCCCACATCAATGTCTCTTTTTCTCTCTCTCTGTCTCTTTCTTCCTCCCCCCCCTCCGCTTTTCTCCTCTCCCTCCCTCCCTCTTTCCCTTCCACTCTTTCTAAAAAGCAATGGAAAAAATATCCTCTGTTGGAGGATTAACAAAAATGCAGCTATGCCAGGTCAGTATTTACCAGCAAAGTTTTACTAGAATTTCTTGCTACTTTAAACTGTGTCTGTATATAGGATGTCCCAACAAAATGTACACATGCACTTTGAATAATTATAAAGGCAGTGTTTATTAAAATACATTCCATCTTCAAAATTGAGCTATCAGCTGTTAAAGTGTGTATACATTTTTTGGGACACGCTGTGTACATAAGTGTGTGTATTATGTGTGTGTGAATATATATATGTACTGCTGGCATCACCCTAATCTCTGTCTTCATCTTGACATGGCATTCTCTGTGTGTGCATATGTGTCCAAATTTTCCTTCTTATAAGGACAACAGTCATATTGCAGTAGGGTTCCAGCCTAGTTTAGTATTATCTCATTTTAACTAATTGTATCTGCAATGACCCTATTTCTGAATAAGGTCATTTTGTAAGGTACTGGGGGTTAGAATTCAACATATGAGATTGGGGGGTGAGGGGGATTCAGTTCAAACCAGAATACTTCTCAAGAGAGTAGTCCTCATTCTTTCAAAGTGTGTAAACTTTCTGCACAAGGGAATGAAGGCTACAGTCTACAAGCTGTTTTCTCTCTTGTGATCAAACCAAAATACTGTTGTTAACTACAACTTTTCAGCCAAGAATATGCAATGGGGAAAGGATAGTCTCTTTAAAAAATGTGCTGGGAAAACTGGACAGCCCCCATTCAAAAAAATGAAACTGGAACCCTATCTTACCCATACCCAACAATCAACTAAAATGGATTAAAGCCTTGAATGTAAGACCTAACACCATAAAACCCCTAGAAGAAAACATTGGGGGCAAGCTCCTTTACATTGATAGTAATGATGATTTTTTGCTTTGACACTAAAATCAAAGGCAACAAAGGCAAAACTAAACAAGTGGGCTACATAACAAATGTTCCGTACATCAAAGGAAACCATCAACAAAATAAAAAAGGCAACCTACAGAATGGGTGAAAATATTTGCAAATGATATATCTTGTAGAGTTAATATTTAAAATATATGAAAGATGTATAAAACTCAATAGAAAAAAATTTGTTTAAAAAATGGGTGGAGGAACTACAGAGACATTTTCCCAAAGACTATATGCCAGTGACCAACAGGTACATGAAAAGATATTCAACATAATTCATCATCAGGAAAATGCAAATCAAAATCACAATGAGAGATCACCTCACACATGATAGAATGGCTATCATCAAAAAAGACAATAGATAACAAGTATTGATGGGAATGTGGAGAAAAGGGAACCTTTGTGCTGTATTGGTGGGAATGTAAATTGGTGCAGTCACTATGGGGAATAATATGGAAGCTCTTCCAAAACTTAAAAATAGAACCATCATATGATCCAGCAATTCCCCTTCTAGATATTTATCCAAAGGAAATAAAATTGCTATCTTGAAAAGATATATGCCCCCCCTCCCCCATGTTCATTGCAGCATTATTTACAATAGCCAAGACATGGAAACAACCTAAGTGTTCAACAACAGATGAATGAATAAAGAAAATGTGATATACATATACATATATACATATATATGTATATATATGTATATACATATACACACAATGGAATATTATTCAGCTATAAAAAGAAAAACAAGGAAATCCTGCCATTTGCAAAAACATGAATGGCCCTTGAGGGCATTATGCTAAGTGAAATAAATCAGACAGAGGAAGATAAATACTGTACAATCCTACTAGTATGTAAAAATAAAAACAAACAAGTAAATAAACAAACAGAACTCATAGATTCAGAAAACAGACTGGTGGTTGTCAGAGGGGGTGTGGATGAAATGAAAGAATGTAGCCAAAAGGTATAAACTTCCAGTTATAAAACAAGTAAGTGCTTAGGAAGTAATGTACAGCATGGTGAGTATAGTTTACAACACAGTATTATATATTTGAAAGTTGCTAAAAGTGTAAATCTTAAAGTTCTCATCACAAGGAAAAAATTATGTGTGGTGATGAATGTTAACTAAAATTATTGAGGCAGTCTTTTATCAATATAAACATATACCAAATCATGTTGTACAACTAAAACTAGTATAATTTTATATGTCAGTTATAGCTCATTAAAAAAGAAAAAGACTTCTTACTATAAATAAAAAAGTCCCCTCTAAAAAAACTATTACCATCCAACCAGTGTGGCTCAATGGTTGAGCAACAACCCATGAACCAGGAGGTCACGGTTCGATTCCTGGTCAAGGCACATGCTTGGGTTGTGGGCCAGATCCCGAGTGGGGAGCATGCAGGAGGCAGCTGATTAATGATTCTCATCATTGATGTTTCTGTCTCTCCCTCTCCCTTCCTCTCTGAAATCAATAAAAACATATAAAACAATTACCTAGCTGTTGTAATACTTTTATAGTACACATTTTTTAAAACCAGAACTCAGATACTAACAAGCTAAATAAATGTTTGTAAAAATCCTACCACTTCTGATGAAATTGATAGAAAAGGATAAAAAAATAATTATTATTAGGAAAATTCTGGTCTTTTGGAGTTAGTGGTGGTCTCTATGATACAGTTTCTATTGTTTTATATAAGACCCAGAAATGAGGATTCAGTATCAAAATACTGGTTTTATTTTTCTAGTTCAGGCAATCATTTCTATGGAATAAATTATACTCTGGTTAATGCTTAAAATCTGGCTCCCTCTACTGGAAGATATAAAGGAAGGAGCTCCCTTCTTTCAACCTGAAGTCTAAGAAGCATATACAGGATAGAAGTTCACAACTCATGTTTTCCTATATTTATGCATATATATAGAAATTGCCTCATTGACCAACGTGTGGTCTGTAATGAGGAAAAACTTGTAAATCTCACTATTTGTAAATCAACCACCAACTGTCCCCCACTTCCTGTTAATGGAGGGGAGCATGCCTCGTCTCCCCTGTTGCTGCTGGGGGTGAGGTTCTTGGGGGTACAAGCACCCCAGAGGTCCCCAGGGGAGGATGAGATGTAGTAGAAAGCCTTAGTTCCGTGGTATAATTCCCCTGGGTTTCCAGTCCCATTTCCCTTGTCCAGTCATAGAAGAAGTATAACTGGGGCTAAAATCAGAGTCAGTGTCCAGAGTTCCTTTCCATGTTGGAGCCAGGTCCAGTACAGCATAAGGCTAGCTCAGCTTGTGTTTCCGCTGCAGTCCATCAGTCCATTGCATGTGGGGTCCATATGGCTGTGGGCCATACCGGCAAATGCTAGAGACCCAAGAGAGCACGCTTCCCGAACAACAGGAGTCCCAAGAGTCAAAGAGAGCACATAGCTGCTTTGTTTGGGGGATTATGTATTCCAAATATTCATGCGCTTGCATGGCCACACCCATTCTGGCCAGCCATCTCTATCCCCAGGTGTGATGGGCAGGCAAGTATCTTCCCTATGTCACCTCAGCTTTACTGGGCATGCGTCTATCTTCCCTATGTGGTTCCCTCCTCCAGTGTTTTGCAGGGAACATGCCTATGTCTTCCCTTTGTTCCTTTTCTGTTATTAATAACTAAATAATTACAACGCTATCATCCCCACTTCGAACAGAGCTAATGTTTAATTCAGCTCCTAAAGCAAATAAGAATATGGCTGTGCATTAATGTTCCCCTCATTGAGACATGGTCTGCTGGTCTGCATTTAGGATTTCAGAGCTGGAAGGATTTCAGAGACCCTCCCATCTAACTTGTTATTTTCCTGGTGGGAAAGCACAGGTGCCGAGAGAGGAAGCGGCTTCCTAAAATCATGCAGTTATGAGAACTTCAAAGTGCATATGACAAATTATGTATGGTGCACTTCTCTAACATTTTACAGTGATTAATGCATCAAATCAAGTTAATAAATATTTCCCATGTTGCCTACTGTGTGCCAGACACCAAGAGATGTACACAGATGTGCATGATATGATCTTTGCTCCTCAAAGAACTTATGGTTAATTAAATTTTATGATTGATGATCCAGGTTAGACACAGCTGCCTGGTTTACAACTCCAAATGGCCAATTAAATGGCCTTTTCACATTAAGAAGCAATAATTCCTGACAGATGATTGATCATTTCTTTGCACAGCCAGTTAATATCATTGATTAGGTGTTGGCTCCTCTACAGCAAGCTTTGGGGCATGACTGGTTTCTGAACTAGAAATTGTCCTTGATGGGTGGGTGATATATGTGTTGGGGTGGGATTACAAAATTTTGTTTTTGTTGTAAGTGTAGAAAATGGCTTCTGACTATCCTGGTAAATGATCTAAAGTTGCTTTTGAATGGAAATGTCAGCATCTCCAAGTGTATTGGGAAGCACATCTGCTTATCCAGTTCTATTTATTGGTCCAACAGACTCAGCCCTAAGCCAATCTTGCAATGCTAAGATGCCCATGCAAGCCGTTTGTAATAAATTCAGTATATTATTTTTATCTGCCCACTCTAACTTCCATAGCAGCTGTAATAGCACCATTCCTATGCATCTGTCTGTATGCGTTTATAAACCATCACCTAAGAGTGAACGAGTGAGCAGGCAAAGGATGGAGTGCTGAAGCCATTCTTTTTTTGTTTGGACCATTCCACTGCTCACTTATCCTGTCTCCCCAAGAAACAAAGTTATTAATTATGTAGAAACAGTAGTTGTAGTGATAGCCAGAGCTTCAACCCCAGATCTGTTTGGCAGCTGTGTCACCCTAGGAAAGTTACTTAACCTCATGCCTCACATTCCAAATAAGGTTGCTGTCATGATTAATGACTTAATATACATGAAGCCATTAGAAGAGATCCTGGTACATAGTGAGCATGTATATGCATCGGCTTATATTATTATTACTTGGTTTGTATGTGCAAGAAAAACTAATATGGTGTTTATAAATTCTTAAAAGGACTCAAAAGGTAATTTACAAAATGAGACCCAACTACATAATGCCATTTCCTGCTGGTTCTGGATACAGATATAGGGTAAGTTATTCTCTGGTGGGGAAACAGCCTTTTCAGTAACAACAGGCACCCGGGAGAGAAAGCTCAGTTATCACCTAATGAGCTAAATGCCAATCTCCTGCTGTTCCCATATCTTCTGCTTATAACAGTGGTTCTCAACCTTGGCTGCACATTAGAATTACCTGGGAATCTTTTTAAAATCCTGATAATGTGCAGCCAAGGTTGAGAGCCACTGGCTTAGAAGATATAAAAGTATTATCAAAATGATTTTGTTAAGTTCATTGGGTGAGTGTGTGGGGAGAAACTCCTAGAGTCAAAAGTCAATCTGAATTTGAGCACACCACATCTCTCTTCCTTCTGAAACATTTTTAGGAAACATAGGCTGTTCTATTTCAAAGTCATTGGTGGCTCTTGGGTACTCGGTTTTAGCATCAAAGGAAAGATACAACTGCAATAAAGGGACTCTGTGTTCTTAATATTCACCATGTAACATCAGGTGCTTCCCTCAGCCCCGCTTTGACTAGAACTTTTCCACGCATTTAGCTTTTAAAATCAAATGAGACTTAATCAGCTGTTTCCTGTTTCATATCACTGGCATCTTATTCTGTACAGCCCAGAAATCAAGCTGAGCTTGAATTAAGATCCTGTTTTCTAGGCTGTTTCTGAAAGATAAAAAGACTAGTTGGATTTTAGCATCTTCAAAGCCCATACAACAGGCTGAGTTTTAGAGGTTTAATCATTTGTGTTACATAGTGTCTATTCAGGTACTGACAAAAATCACACCTTTTATGAACTGTTTTCTCTTAGTGGCTGTGGTCTTACCAGGATAAAGCATGGTTCCACCATAAGTGTCTTATCAACATTAATTGGGAATCTCACCCCATGTCACTAGTTGCTATAAACCTATTTGGCATTAATGAGTAGACAACATATATTTATTTCATGGCCATTCTGCTCTAAGTCAGCAATTAATAAACTCATTACAATTAAGGGCTGTGGCCCAGAAATCAAGCTGAGCTTGAATTAAGATCCTGTTTTCTAGGCTGTTTCTGAAAGATAAAAAGACTAGTTGGATTTTAGCATCTTCAAAGCCCATACAACAGGCTGAGTTTTAGAGGTTTAATCATTTGTGTTACATAGTGTCTATTCAGGTACTGACAAAAATCACACCTTTTATGAACTGTTTTCTCTTAGTGGCTGTGATCTTACCAGGATAAAGCATGGTTCCACCATAAGTGTCTTATCAACATTAATTGGGAATCTCACCCCATGTCACTAGTTGCTATAAACCTATTTGGCATTAATGAGTAGACAACATATATTTATTTCATGGCCATTCTGCTCTAAGTCAGCAATTAATAAACTCATTACAATTAAGGGCTGTGGGGCTGTGGACTTCCTGCATTGCAGTGTGAGGAGCTCTGTTGACTTGCTTCATAGAGAAACTGATGAAAATTATTATTTTTTAAATATTAAAACCTCTAGAAATGGTCCTATGGGCAAACAGCAAATGAAAATACATCTATTTAAGAACATATACAAAAGTTTGGGAGTACTGCTCTCCCCTACTGTCCCGGCTCAGTAAGACAGACACTTCATGTCAGACTGCTGCAGCCAGGGAGCCAGGGATCCCCCTCCCCCAGCTTTTGTCCCCTCCCCCAGATCCAGAGCTCTGGCTCAGAGATTTTGCCTGTGGGAGAGCAGGCCATAAAACAGATAGCTCTTAATCTTTTTCTAAGGGAACTGACTTCATTTGTAACTGACTTTACAGAAGTTCAAGCCAAAGGGCATTCTCCCGAAGTGGGGCTATTTGTGAAATGCATTTGGGAGGCAAATTTGTGGATTTAATGACAGCCTAGATTATAGGTTGATGACTTTGCAGGAGAAGGCTAGAATAGACTGTTGGGAGGAGTCTATTCTGGGTGACAACAGATATCAAAGAGTAATGTTAGAAACCATTCCTTTAGCCCAGCCTGGTGTGGCTCAGTTGTTGTGCGTCCATCCATGAACCAGGAGGTCACGCCTTGATTCCCAGTCAGGGCACATGCCTGGGTTGCAGACTTGATGGCCAGTAGGGGGCATACAGGAGGCAGCCGATCAATGATTCTCTATCACATTGATGTTTCTATCTCTCTCTCCCTCTCCATTCCTCTCTGAAATAAAAACATATTTAAAAAAGAAAAGAAAGAACCCATTCTTTTAAAGGTGCCACAATTTGCTTGGATTCATTTGTAGAGCTATTTATGAACCAGATTATTGTTTAAAACAGTAGAGCAATTAGCCAACATTTAGTGGAGCTTAATGGCTAGCAGCTAGCAGTGGTCAGCAAAAGAAAGAAAGAAAGCCCTACTGAGGTTATACCCAAAGGCATGCCTCCCTGAGGAGAGCATGAGGGGCTTCACACTGTGGGATAAGAGGAAAATAGACTTCAGTAAAATAACCCAGCAAGTCAATAAAAACCATAAAAAGCAAATAACAATAATAGTTCTGCAGAGTGAGTTAGAATTGCTACAATGTACTATCTAGAATATCTAGTTTCCAACAAAAAATTATGAGACTTGCAAAGGAACAGGACAGTATGACCCATATTCACAGAAGAAACAAAAGAAAAAACAGGCAACACAAACACATGCTGTCTGTGAGAGTGACCAGATGTCAGATTTGACAGAAAAATACTTTAAAAGTAGCCATTAAATATATGTTAACAGAACTAAAAGAAAGATGATTAAAGAAGTAAAGGAAGGTATGATGACAATGTTGAATCAGATAAAGATTATCAATATATAGAAATTATTAAAAGAACCAGATGGGAATTCTAAAGTTGAGAAGTTCATTACCTGAAATAAACTTGGTACAGGTGCTAAGTAGATTTGAATTGGCAGAAGAAAGAATTTGCCAGCTTGATGACAGATAAAATAGAGATTAAGCAAGCCAAAGAAGAGAGAAACCATTTTATGAAGCCAGTATTACTCTGATATCAAAACCATACAGACATCACAATAAAAGAAAACTACAGACCAATTTCTTTTTTTTTTTTTAATTTATTTTTTATTAAATCTTTTTATTGTTCAGATTATCACATTAGTTACTCTTTTTTCCCACCATAACTCCCCTCCACCCAGTTCCAACCCCACCCTCTGCCCTCACTCCCCACCCACTGTCCTCATCCATAGGTGCACGATTGTTGTCTAATCTCTTCACTCACCCCCACACCCCTTT
>NW_005360124.1:12294269-12294673 GCF_000412655.1 Myotis brandtii | reverse complement strand
TTCCTCCTAGTTGTAGAACTTCCACTCAGCCAGCTTTCCTGTGGTTCTGGATGATGTCCGTTCCGTCTTTTAGTTGTATTTTTGAAGTGGTTGTTCGAGGCAGCAAACTCCCGTGTTTACCTATGCCGCCATCTTGGTTTCTCCAGACCAATTTCTTATGAATATAGGTGCAAAAAAATTATCAACAAAATACTAGCAAACAGAATCCAGCAATCCTATCTAATAATAGAGAAACGTGGTAATTAACCGTAACTTCACTACCCTTCCCATTGGCTAATCAGCGAGATATGCAAATTAACTGCCAACCAAGATGGCGCTGGCAGCCAGGCAGCTGAAGCGAACAGGAGGCTTGCTTGCTCCAGTGATGGAGGAAGCCAAGGTTCCCCGCCTGCCGCTGCCGGCCT
>NW_005360124.1:12289468-12293347 GCF_000412655.1 Myotis brandtii | reverse complement strand
GGGGTCCCAGACTGAGAGAGGGCACAGGCCGGGCTGAGGGACCCCCCCCCCCACCGAGCGCACAAATTTTTGTGCGCTGGGCCTCTAGTCTTATCAAATGAAAGAGAAATATGTAAATTGACCATCACTTTGTGATGCCCACAGCCAATCAGGAGCGAGTTTGCAAATTAACCCAACAAAGATGGTGACAGCCCCGCCCCCCGGCCTCTCCAGGCCTCTGGGCAGCGCACCTCCTCAGGGCCTCCCTGCTGCACTCCATACCTGTCAACCATCCTTGCAGCCTCCCTGTGACCCAGCCCCCAGCCTCAGAGGCAACCCTCTGGTGCCTGAGATTGTAGCCCTGGTGTCTTGGCATCTCCCTTTACCCCACCCCTGCCCCGCTGCTCTGGTAAACAAAATCCTAGCGTTGGAGCAGCCCTGCGGGCATGGACATGTGCAGGAGCTCGCTTGGTGCACAGTTAGCGCACCCCGGGAGCCCCGGGCCAGCCAAGGGGCGATGGTGGTGGCCGTGGCGGCAGCAGCAGGTGGCTCAGCTTTGTTTTGAATAGATGAAAGAGGCCACCTACACAGTAACCCAAATTATCAGATCTCCCTCCTCCCTATCTCACCAAATCAAGAAGGGAGGGGCGATGGGCATGGAGGGAGGGCGGGTGAAGGGTAGAGGGGTAAGAGGATGAGACCAAATAAGAATTATCCCAGTAGTGCAAGGTTGGTTCATCATCTGAAAACCAATTAATGTAATAGATCATATTAACAGAGTTAAAAAACAAAATTATGCAATTATCTCAACTGATGCAGAAAAGCATTTGACAAAATCCAACACCCTTTCATGATAAAAAAAAAAAATTGAACAAATGAGGACTATAAGGGATCTTCCTCATCCTGAAAAAGGGCATTTTACAAAAATCTTACAGATAATATCATACTTAATGAAAGAGTAAATACATTCTTTTAAAGATCAGAAAGAGGACAAGGATATCTACTCTCACCACTTCTATTGAACTTGTCCAGGGAGAGGAAGGTGATTTAGATTGGAAAAGAAAAAGTAAAACTATATTTGCAGATAACATGATATTATATATAGAAAATCCTAAAGAACTCACTAAAAACTATTAAACTAATAAACAAATTTGCAGGATACAAATCAATTGTACTTTTATATACCTTGCAATGAATAATTAAAAAATGAAATTTGGAAAGAATTCCATTATTTTAGGGACCACATTCTTCTCAGGGTTCCAAAGTATTTGCACATTCTGCTTAAAAGTCATAATGTCCTTCTAAATCCAATAGTAGTTAAGAGTTATCTCTGCTGCATTTAAAGAGAGGAAACATAGGAAATTCATGACTTAACCGAGCATATATTCTAAAATATTATTTTATTTTAAAAATGTATATTATCCCCCACTAAAAACTAAACTCCATGATTTATTCATTCAACAAATGTTTATTGAATCCTTGCAGTGTCCCAAGCACTGTTCTAGGGGTAGTTTTTTTCAGGTAATGAAACACAAAATTTTATGTGCTCATGGAATTTACATTCTGTTAAGAGGAGACAGACAATCCTATATAATAAAAGGCTAATATGCAAATAGACCAAACAGCGGAACAACCAAACAACTGAACAACCAGTCGCTATGATGTGTGCTGACCACCAGGGGACATGCGTGAGACATGGTGGGCATTGGCAGCAGGCAGCAGAGTGCGGAACATGGCGGGCATCGGCCACAGCAGGATGATGGAGCAGGTGAGCGGGGGCACCAGACCAAGGCAGGGCACAGTTTGCTGTCGTGAGGGCGAGCCTCTGGTGGTTACTGAAAATTCTTTGCTCCTGCTTGCCATGGTTCCACCCAGCAGTCACACCTGCTGCCGGCACTGGAGCCGCCACTCACACCTGCTGCCAGCACCTGGCACCGGCCCTGATCACTAGGCACTGTCAGCGGGTGCAAGTGGCGGCTACCAGCCCCGATCGCCCCTCAGGGCTTCTCTACCTCCCCCTGCTCCTGAGGGGCAATTGGGGCAGCAGTCGCTGCTTGCACCCACTGACGGGGCTGGCCCCACTTGCACCTGCTGCTGGCGCTGGCCCCCATCACTCTGCACTGTCAGCAGGTGTGAGCGGGGCCAGTGCTGTCAGTGTGTGGGAACAGCGGCAGTGGGAGCAGGGCTGTGGGCAGACAGGGGACCTGGGGCTGCAGCAGGAGGGGCCGGGCAGGGGCGTGGAGGATGGGCCAAGACCCATCCCTGTGCCCACCACAGCCTTGCAGCCCACAGTCCCTTTCAAGGTGTATGAATTCATGCACTGAGCCCCTAGTAATCAATAAGCTTAGTAAATAAGTTAATCATGGGGTATGTTTGAAGGTGGCCAATCCTATGGAGAAAATAGATCATGAAAGCAATGGTTTAATGTGTTTTCACAGAAAACCCTGGTGCCCAGTAGAACACCTGGCTCAGGGAGGAACAATGAATATTTGTTGAATAAAAGAATAAATGTAGTTTGAACAGTATGTTTGGCATCTAAAGCTTTGCAGTTTACACTTTCGGACTGGTTTTCTTTTCTTTATTTTTTTCTTAAATCACTGTGTCCATAGGAAGAATTTTACCAGTCCTCCTTTCCTATCCTGCTTTTCTCTAAGAGGTGGCATGGTATATAGTGGCTAAGCACAAAAATCTCTGGAGCCAGACTTCATAGATTCAAATCCTAGCTTTACCACTAATTTCTGAAGTCTTTAATTATCTTTATAACAGTTCTCAAATTGCATTCATTTTATTAACTAAAACTTGAGGCTTTGTGTTTTGAAGACTATCCTGTTACGGATAATTTTGATCTGTTTGTTAGCTTCATCCTGGCCATTCCCTTGAGTTCCTATGTTCAGTCAACACTTACTTTGTGTCAGTTGTTTGCAAGAAACTATCCTGAGTCCCAGGAGTATTGCATAATGATGTGTCCATCATAAGTGGACATTAATTATCTTTTTCTGCTATTAATAGGAAATTTGATATATCTGGATTCTATGCAAGATGTGAGCCTCTTGTCATCTGGGACTGTCTCATTCACATCTAACATCCTCAGAACCTTAGGCAGTGTCTGGTACATATAGACATGTAGCAAATGTTTAATGAATGAAAAAGTTATCTTTTAATAGCAATCAGTTCTATAGGCAAAAGGCACACATTTGCCACTTGTTGGACATTCTGTTTAGAATATCTTTGGTCTCTCTGAGGTTGGCTCACCCGGGTCTGGTCTCCCTAGCAAACCAACAGAATCTGCCTGGGTGGAGGACCAGGTGACCTATAACTTGGCAGAAGTATGCTTCTCTGCCTTGGACATCAGCCAGCCTGGGACCAAGTTCAGAAAGTAACTTCTCCCTCCTTGGATATGCTATTGTAACTCTCCCTTGTGAGCTGATTTTTCATGTCTGTGTTTTGGTTACATTTTCTTATTTCTTTTGGGGGGGGGGGTCCTGTTTCAAAAGTAAAACAATAGCAGGGTTTGTTAAGATGTCTGTCAAATAGTAATTTATTGGCTATCCTATATAATAAAAGCCTAGGTGGCATCACACACTTGCGCGATGCCCTTGCATGACGCCCTTGCGTGATGTCATCACAAGATGGCCACCACAAGATTGCCACCCTCATGTCATCACAAGATGGCTGCCACAATATGGCCACCACAAGATGGCCACCACAAGATGGCCAGAAGGGGAGGGCAGTTGTGGGCAATCAGGCCAGCAGGGGAGGGCAGTTGGGGGTGATTGGGCCAACAGGGGACCAGTTAGGCATCAATCAGGCAGGCAGAAGCGGTTAGGGGCAATCAGGCAGGCAGGCAAGCAGTTAGGAGTCAGCAGTCCCGGATTGTGAGAGGGTGAAGGCTCAGATTGG
>NW_005360124.1:12286646-12289427 GCF_000412655.1 Myotis brandtii | reverse complement strand
AAGGGGTCTCAGATTGGAGAGGGTGAAGACTGGGCTGAGGGACAACCCCCCCCCCCATGCACAAGTTTCATGCACTGGGCCTCTAGTCTATATATATAAAAGCATAATCAACCATCCAACCATTCTACCGTTCACCTGGTAACTTATGATGCACAATGACTACCAGGGGCAGACGCTCTGACCAGTACAGGGGGAGCCCAATTCCTTGTGGAATTGACCATGGGTTAGGTTGCTCCTGGGGCACTGTTGGCCCTGAATCTGCTTCCCCCACACCCCTGACCCATCGGGGGATGTTGGAGACCCAGTGCATGGATTCATGCACCAGTGGGGTCCCTTGGCCTGGCCTGTGCCCTCTCATAATCCGGGACCCCTTGGGGGATGTCAGAGAGCTGGTTTTGGCCTGATCCCCGCAGGCCAGGCCAGGGGACCCCAGTGGTGCATGAATCTGTGTACCGGGCCTCTAGTGATATAATATCAGGAAATAGCAAGCTCTTTGGCTGTTTATTTCCTTGTTATGGATGGAAAGAGTAAATATAGAGATGACTTAGTTGGTATGGATACCAAGTCTTTGAGATAATAGAATCTTTTAAACATAATCCAATTCAGCTATTTAAGCTTTTCTCATAAATATTATATCTACCCAGCATACTTTTAAAATACAGAAAATTATATCCCTTTCTCCCAATATCATAAAGTGTATTTTAAAATTTTCTCTTGAAATATTTGTTCCTATATCTCCTTTTTCTGCATTAGGAAAGATGACATGGAGAAATAAACTATATTTCTGGCTTTTCTCCTATCTAAGCAGGAAAACTGATTTTGTTGGTTCCACATAATCACACAAATATCACAATATGATTGACTCAGTTGTGATGTTTAGGTTTTTTTAAAAACTCAATCTTCAAAAAACAGGTTGATTATAAAAAAGGAATATACCATCTCTTCAGATTTTCATTGGTTCGTTGAGTCAGAATTCTTTAAAATAGAATCTGTTTAGGGTGAATAGTTTTGAACACAGCATTAAAACTGATTGTTGTACAGAAAACCTACCAAATCTTCAAAATAAAACTCGAAAAGTGGCAATCAGAGTTCAGGAGTATGAGAAATATCTATTCTATGGATAAAACTAGTCAGACACCTTGCTAAAAACATACATTTTTAAAGGTTGAAAATGTCAGTTTAATCATGATTTATCTATTTTTCAAAAGGAATTGTTAGAATGAACTTATCAAAACCCAGTACTTTTTTGAACTCCTATTCAGGGCCCTCGTTCCTCATTTTAACTTACGTTTTTCTTTAGAGATGGGTTAGGTGCATTATATAAATTTTTAAATCTGTGCTATAAACATTATTTTCTGGACCATTTTGTGGGAGGCTGCCATGTTGGAGATAAAAGGGTCAGTTTATGAGTTATAAGGCCTGGATTTTAGTCCCAACTCTATCACTAGTTGTATGGCCTCAGATGAGTCATTTAACCTCTCAGGTTTTAATTTCCTCACCCAAAAATTAGAGGTCAGACTATATAATTTTCCAAGGACCCCCTTGACATTCTAAAATAGCTACATTGCTTTGAAATTTATCCACATCTTCAATTGATATCCAGCATCAAGGTTAGTAACTGTTTTAAAGTCTCACTGAGTTCAAAATGAAATAGAAAAAAACTTTAGAAGTACAAGCCCACTGGCAAACTTTTTTCCAATCCTGCACCACTGCATTTAAAATAGTTTTACATTTGCAGTGGAAAATAGGATATAGAACGCATTTAGGTGGATCCTTTCAAAACATTTATTGCTGGTGATAGTTTCTCCAGATGGAAAGTAAGTGTGTAAAAGTAATACTGGCTAAAACCGACATGTGTCATTCTCTTAGTAAACGTCAGGAACTTTGCTAAGTGCTTTATATGTCTCAACACGTATCATTCTTTCCTTTGCAGTGGGCCTTCCATGCATCCTGATCTCAGTGAAAAGCACCATCTCCATCAATTACACAAGACAGAAACTTGGGAATTACATTGACACTTTTCTTTCCCTCATTTCCACTCCCCACCCATGCAACTCATTACCACGTCCTGTCCAATTAATTGAATCTCTCTTAAAATGGATGTATGAATCAGGGTCCCAGATCGAGGGTCCTTGGCATACTTGGAGGATTTAAAACAGGAGACTTAAATGAAGGGGCCATTTATAAGGTGTCGATGTATGAAGCATCCAAGCTTTTAGAGAAGTTTTATGAGTTTATTTGAGTCAAACTGACACCAATTGCTGGGAAGCCAAATCTCAATAAATTGAGAAAATGCTCTGGAGAACAGTAGTTTTGCAGCTTATTTTATACATTAGGATAAAAGGAAGAGATGTAAGTAGGGTTATATGAAATCCATTGGTGGTAGATTAGGAGAGCGGGGCAGGAGAAAGCAAAGCAGTCGGACATCCCTCTCACAATCCAGGACTGCTGGCTCCCAACTGCTCGCCTGCCTGCCTGCCCGATTGCCCCTAACGGCTTCTGCTTGCCAGCCTGATCACTCCCTAACCACTCCCCTGCCAGCCTGATAGATGCCTAACTGCCCCCCCGCCAGCCTGGTCACCCCTAACTGCCCTCCCCTGCTGGCCTGATCACCCCCAACTGCCCTCCCCTGCTGGCCTGATCGCCCACAACTGCCCTCCCCTGCTGGCCTGATCAACCCCAACTGCCCTCCTCTGCAGGCCTGATCGCCCCCAACTGCCCTCCCTATCAGGCCTGGTCCTTCCCAACTGCCCTCCCCTGCAGGCCTGATCCACAACTGCC
>NW_005360124.1:12284896-12286553 GCF_000412655.1 Myotis brandtii | reverse complement strand
TGCCCTCCCTTGCCGGCCATCTTGTGTCCACATGGGGGCAGCCATCTTGTGCATTGGAGTGATGGTCAATTTGCATATTGTGTTTTTATTATATAGGATAAATTAATGAAATCTTTGCATATTTGCATGAACCAAGAGTTCCATAGAGAAATTGATATAGCAAAGGGGACAAATTAGAGATGGGAGTGGGAGGAGTTCATGCAGCTTCAGGGCAGGCCTTTGGAGAAGAAATCTCACCCCTCCCTTCCATTCCCACCTTTGATACCCCAGTTTACATCAACCAAATGTCACCCCAGAGAGTCAAGGGATGGAAACCAGCTAAGAGAATCTTCTATTTGGGAGCTCGCTACAAGATGACATCTTTATTAGTCAATTTCTGTAATAGTTGCTGCCACCACAAACCAAAAATATTTACATGTGGCTGTTGAAAGCTTTGTTAGATTTAATGAGTGAGATACCATCCCTGCCCTGTAAAAACTCCCAATGAAAGAATGAGACCTAGATATTACTGGTACCAGGAAACTAAAAGGGCTCTGAGATGGGAATGAGCTGGGAATGTTCACGTGACACAGAGAAGGCTGCCGCATCATGAAAAGAGGAGGGACATTAATTCTGAAGGTTAAGCAGAGGGCGGGATATGTAGGGCTTTTTAGCCTGAGATTAAAAAGTTTGGATTTTTTCTAAATGCAACCAGCAATTTTTGGAGAGTTTTAAACAAGAAAGTAATATAATCTGATTGATGCTTCGGGCAGATCTCTCTGGGTGCTATTGGAGGACATGAGCAGAGGGACACAGTCAGGAGGCTGTTGCAAATGTCCAGATGAAGGTGCATAGTGTCTTAGACTCGGACTTTGGCAGAAAAAATGAAGAGAAGTGATTGGATAAGGGATGTACTTTTGGGGCAGTGCTGTCAGGACTTCCTGGTGGCTCACATGTGGGGAGGAGAAAGGGAGAAGTTAAATGTGACTTCTGGTTCTGACTGGAAGCACTGGATGGATGGTGGTGCCATTTATGGAGATGGGGACAATTAAGGGTGGAGGAGTATATTTAGTGGGGAAAAAATGAAAATTCTATCTTGGCTATCTTAGGTTCCAAAGGTCTGGGACCATCTAAATGGAAATGTTGTTATGGCTCTAACCAAGCCCCTGACTCCAATCCTGGCTCCAATTCCCTCCCCTCTCCTAACTCTTCCATTCTCTTCTAGAAGCCACTGGTCTATTAACTTTTCTAAAGCCTGGCTGGAATCACACAAGGTCATGCTTTAAAATATTCACCATGACCTAATTGCCCTCAGAATCATGTACAGATATCTCAGATAAACAGTGATACCTAGTACTGTGAGCAAAATAGTACAGGCCAAAGTAATTATAAATGAAAGGGTCATATGGCTCCCAATGGATAGAATGAATGGTACACATCTCCAAATTCTCATGAATCTTTACTGAGGAGCCATGAGAGCAAAAACCACTCAGAAGTTCAAAAAAATTTGGAGGGACTGATGAGTTTTATTTTTTAAATTTATCTTTATTGTTGAAAGTATTAAAGATGTCTCCTTTTTTCTCCATTGACCCCTTCTAGCCCACCCCCACTTTACCCCCTCCAGGCCTTCAGCACACATTGTCTGTCTTCATGGGTTATGCATATAAATTCTTCATAT